>NW_028161650.1:0-24147 GCF_964263955.1 Coregonus lavaretus | reverse complement strand
ATTTCAAATGTACCGCCGTTCATTCCAAATGAGCTATTGGAGCGCGAGTTATTGCACTTTGGGAAGTTTGCAAGTTCTATTAAGGTTGTCCCATTGGGTTGCAAACACCCGGCGTTGAAACAGGTAATGTCGTTTCGGCGACAGGTGTTTATGTTTTTGGACTCACCGGAGCAGACTTTGGAGTTATCGTTTAAAGTCAAGTATGACAATAGACTGTATATGGCTTATGCTAGTACGGGTAGTCAACGGTGTTTTGAGTGTGGGGATGTTGGTCATAAGCGACATGCTTGCCCGAAAAGGGAGAAGGCAGAGGGAGGGGCGCAGGTGGTCCTCGTAACGCCTGGGCCCACTGATGTAGGAAGAGGTGGGCTGAGAGTGGTAGAGCAGCCACACGCATCTGTTGCTGAGGAACAAGTTGTCCGTGTTGAGGGCACAGAGGTGCAACTTGTACCAGAGGGAAATGTTATGCAGCAGAAAAAAATTGTTGTAGAAGGTAAGGATGGATCTGAAGGGCCATTTCCTCAGACTGGTGAGGAGGTGCCCAGTACGAGTGCTGTGGTACAGGAGGGGGTACATGTGGAGCTAATCTCCCAGGTAGTGGAGGAGATGCCCACTACAAGTAATGGGTTACAGGAGAGGGTTCATGTGGAGCTAATCTCCCAGGTAGTGGAGGAGATGCCCACTATGAGTGCTGGGGTACAGGGGGGGGGGGGTTCATGTGGAGCTAGGTTCCCAGGTAGTGGAGGAGATGCCCACTACGAGTAATGGGGTTCAGGTGGGGCTAGTCTCCCAGGTAGTGGAGGAGATGCCTGGTACGAGTGATGGAGTGCAAGTGGGGAGTGTTGAAAGGGATGTGGTAGAGGGGAGTCAGTGGTCTGTGGCCTCAGTTGAGGAGGATCAGGAGAAGGATATGGATATCTCTCTTGATACGATATCAGCTGGTGAGGACTCAATTTACGATCTAGAGGAGGTAAATGGGTTTCTGGATCAGACTTTTGGGAAATCTGTCAAATTGGCAGATTATTTTGATGTTGATAAGTTTGTGAGGTCAGCTGTGATGTTACAGAAGACGGTGGGGTTAGACCAGTTGAGTGAGAAGAAGCGGTTTCGCTTGAGGAAATTTGTTACTGCTGTTGCAGCAGCAAAAGGTGGTGGGAAACGTGGTCAGGTTAAGAGAAAATTTAAATAATGATGATGATTATGCCTCATAGGGTGCTCTATTCTCTTTGTCTGGTTTCTCTGTGGTATCTTCTGCTTTTCCTTTTTCTTTTCTATATGGAGGTACTAAGGGTAGGTTCTCTCAATATTAATGGAGGAAGGGACAGGAATAAGAGGGCTTGGGTATTAGAAGTAATAAAACAGAAAACGCTTAATGTAGTTTTCCTACAGGAGACACATAGTGATGAGGAAAATGAGGTTGACTGGGGTATGTGGTGGGAGGGGCAGCATATACTCAGTCATGGTACTAATTTCAGTGCTGGGGTGGCAATCTTGTTTTCTTCAGGCTTAGGGGTGACTGTGGTATCTACAACAGAGATTGTCAAGGGTCGGGTTTTATTGGTCAAGGTGGATGTTATGTTTTTTTTATTTTTATTTTTTTATGTTTATGCTCCTAATGAGGGTACAGAGCGTATTGTTGGTTTTGATAAAATAAAGGAAACCTTAAGACAGTGTGACCAAGAGGGGTGTATGGTTTTAGGGGGGGACTGGAACTGTACAGTGGATTTTACTGTTGATCGCACCGCTGAAGAACCTCACCTGCGGTCAGCAATTTGTCTGTCTGGTCTATTAACCTAGTTTGAGCTTTCTGATGTGTGGAGAGTAAGGAATGCAAAAGTTAGGCAGTACACATGGCTAAAAGTTAATGAAGGTCATGTCAGTGCAGCAAGGTTAGACAGGTTGTATGTATCTGAGCAATACTGTAGTAGGGTTGGAAGGTGTGACATTACTCCTGTGAGTTTCTCTGATCACCATATTGTCACTGTTGATATTCACTTGTCCTGTCCACGAAGGTCATCATCTTATTGGTATTTTAATGTTAAATTGTTACATGATGTCATGTTTTGTGAAAGGTTTTTGTTGTTTTGGGAAAAATTGAGGGTTACAAAAGGGAATTTTGAGTCCTTGAGACAATGGTGGGAGGTTGGGAAGGCCCAAATACGATTATTTTGTCAACAGTATACTGCTCTGTCTCGAATTGAAGTTAAAGAGACTATCAGGGCCCTTGAACAGGACATTAAATCTATTGAATTGAAGTTGCTCACTCAGAATGACCCCGGACTAGTCATGAACTTACAGGACAAGAAACATGAATTGAGGTCGTTTCTGCATGAAAGAGTGAAGGGTGCCTTGATTAGGTCTCGTTTCGCTTCCCTCAAGGATATGGATGCTCCTAGTGCTTTTTTTTTAAACCTAGGACAGTCGACATTGCAACGTAAACAGATGGTCTGCCTTCGTCTCCCTGATGGGAAGGTGACCACGGATGACAGTGAAATGCGTCAACATGCCGTGGATTTCTATTCTGCCCTCTATAAGGCGGAGGATTGTGACTCTCTGTGTACTGAACAGTTGTTACACGGTCTTCCTCAATTGGGACCTGAGCAAAGAGTCGCATTGGACTCTGACATTACACTGCAAGAGCTGTCCACAGCAGTTATGCAGCTCTCAACAGGCCGAGCCCCTGGAATTGATGGTTTACCATCTGAGTTTTATAAGCACTTTTGGGGGTCTATTGGGGAGGATTTTTATGAAGTGGTGTGTGAATCTTTTCATGAGGGCTCTCTTCCTGTATCTTGTCAACGTGCGGTACTTTCACTGTTGCCAAAAAAGGGGGATTTGGCTCTCATAAAAAATTGGAGACCTGTTGCTTTGCTGTGTGCAGAATATATTTTTTTTTCTAAATGTCTCTCAAACAGGTTGAAAGAGTATCTGGGATTGTTGGTCCACAAGGACCAGTCCTACTGTGTACCTGATCGCTCTATTGTTGACCACTTGTTTCTAATAAGAGATGTTTTAGACATTTGTAAACTGTCTGATGTAAATGTGGGTTTACTTTCTTTGGATCAGGAGAAGGCTTTTGATCGTGTGGACCACCAGTACTTGTTTAAAACAATGAAAGCCTTTGGGTTTGGGGATGTTTTTTTGTCTTGGATGAATTTACTGTATGCTGGGGCCTCGTGTATGGTGAAGGTGGGGGGTGGTTTGAGTTGTCCCATCCCTGTCCAAAGGGGCATCAGTTATACAGTCTGGCGATTGAACCAATGCTTTGTTTTTTAAGAGCGAAGCTTACTGGTTTCTCTGTGCCAGGTGTAATGAAGGGTCCCACGATAGCACTGTCTGCGTATGCAGATGACGTGACAGTTTTTATTACAGGGGGTGAGGATGTTAAGGTTCTCTCAGACGCTTTAAAGGTGTATGAGGGGGCCTCCTCAGCTAGAGTCAATTGGGGAAAGAGTGAAGCGCTGTGGGCAGGCCAGCTTCAGATGGGGTCCGCTCCACGGTTACCAGGGGGGCTTCAGTGGGGCAGAGATGGGATGAAGACTTTGGGGGTTTTTCTAGGCTCCGATGTCTTTCAGAAAAAGAACTGGGAGGGTGTAGTGGAGAAAGTGTGTGCCAGATTGTCTAGGTGGAAATGGGTGCTGCCCCAGCTGTCTTATAGGGGAAGGGTACTGGTAGCTAATAATCTTGCTGCCTCTACCCTGTGGCACAGACTAATGATTTTACAGCCACCAAAGGGTCTGATACAAGAGCTTCAGAGGACCCTTGTCAATTTCTTCTGGTCTGGACAACATTGGATTAAAGCTTCAGCCCTGTACCTGCCACTGCACGAGGGTGGGCAAGGCCTGGTGGACATTTCTTCCAGGATCATGGCTTTCCGGCTTCAAGCAGCCCAGAGACTGTTGTACAGTGACGGTTCTAGCTGGGTTGACACAGCCTACACATTGATGAGGAGAGCGGGCTGTTTGGGCTTAGACAAGCACCTTTTCCTCATAAAGCTGGAGGGGGGTGAGTTGCCTGGCCTGACTCCATTTTATGAGTCTGTTATGCAGGCTTGGAGAGTTCTGGTCAAGTCCCGTAAGGCCTGCACGCCACCAGGGATGTGGCTTTTTGAAGAGCCTCTTTTTCACAACACTGCCATCCAGTCCCGTGTTCTGGGTTCAGCTAGCCTACGTTCATGCCTGTTAGGCGTGGGGTGTACTAAGCTGGGTCATCTGATGTGGAACAGGAATAGGTCGTTGGAGGAGCTGGGAGAAAGAGCGGGGATCCGATCGTCTCGCCTACTGAGGAAGGTCGTCGCTGAGGTCTGTGACTCCTTGCCAGTACTTCATCTGCAGTATGTGACTGACACTTCCAATTCTGATCGGTGGAAGGAGGGTCTGGATTATGTGTTCCCTGCACTGATTGTTAGTGCTGCGGCGGGGGCATTCGAGGAGGACGTGGGGATGCTGCTTTCCTTCGATACCCCGGAGCTGGGGGAGTTCAAGGAGGTGGGAAAGAAGGCCATGTACAGAATATGTGTAAAGGTGTCCCATGCCTCTTCCCTGGAAGGGGTAAAATCGACGAGGTGGGCGGGTGTGCTTGGTCCAGGTGCCTCCCCAAAAGGCTGTTGGCGATCATTATACAAACTGCCTATTGATAAGAGGACAGCTGACCTCCAATGGAGGATAATACATGGAGCCATAGCCACCAACATGTATCTGGTACACCTGGATCCTACTGTTGGGGAGGGGTGTCCATTCTGTGCTGAGTCTGAAACTCTGGCACATCTGTTTTTACAGTGTCCCAGGTTGGTCGGGATGATTGACCTGATCACTAATTGGTTCTCAACGTTGGGAGAGGTTTTCTCTTCTCAACTGTATATATTTGGGCCAAAGTACAGGTTTAGTCAGAAAGATGTAGTTGTGTTGCTTAATTTTGTGTTAGGGGCAGCAAAATTGGCGATATGGAAGACCCGAAAGAACAGTATTCGGGGACAGGGGTCTGTGGATGTGGTGGGAATGCTGGAGGGAATGTTGGCAGCGAGACTAAGGTTTGAGTTTGCCTATTATAAACTTGTCAACAATATTGATCTGTTTATGAGTATATGGGGTATTCAGAGGCTGTTGTGTTCAGTTACTGTGGAGGAGGAATTGGAGTTGTGTTTTTAATTGATGTGTAAATGCGGTTTTGTATGAGTATTTATTGTGTGGTGGGCTCCCAGACCCAATAAAGATTATTTAAATCTCTCTCTCTCTCTCTCTCTCTCTCTCTCTCTCTCTCTCTCTCTCTCTCTCTCTCACCTCCCAGCTGATCTCCATGTTTGTGTTCTTGGTGCCCCAGCCTTTCAGGCCACTAGGGATAGTATCAGGAGCTGAAACACACAGTGACACAGAGGAGAATGTGATCTCTCTGGCTATTACATCAGGGAGAGGGACGGCTGGAGAAAGGTCTGACCCAACATCCTCCTAACACCTCCATACCCCCATCCCTACCCCCATCCTCTCTCTCCCTCCCTCCCGGTGAGTGACTCACAGGCTCCGCTGGTCTGGTATCTTTGCGAGGGGCTGCTGGGGCGGCTCTTGCCCACAGAGTTGACAGCGATGACTCTGAACTGGTAGTTGACGAAGGGAGAGAGCTGCAGGATGACAGAGTTGAGGTCTCCGGGGTAACTAGACAGGTTCTGCCACTGGCCAGGCTCCCAGCGGTCCTCCTCAAACTGAACCAGGAACTCTGCAGAGAGAGGGGGGGGGGGGGGGGATAGAGAAAGAGAAAGAGAGAAAAAGAGAGAGAGAGAGGTGTGACACAGGCCCTGGAACGGTTGAACATATGTATTGTGTAGTTTCGTGTGTGTGTATTTACGTATGACGGGGCTGTTGTGGTCATCTCCAGGTATCCAGGTCAGTCGTACGCTGCGCGCTGCAGGGTCAGACACCTCCAGGTCAATGGGAGAGTCAGGACGGTCTACACAAAGGAGGGCCATGGAGTTAGGTGGTACACACACACACACACACACACACACTGACACACACACAAACATGAGTGCGTGCACACACACTTACACGCACACACAAGCACGTGCATGCACATACACACACACACACACTGATAAGCACACACACGGATATGAACACGCGCACGCACACACGCTCAAATATCCCTCCCATAGACACATTTACACTAATATCTCACACACTGCATTCATTCCTTTGGAATGTTGAAGCATTAGTCGAAACTAACCATTATTATTAATAATATTATATTCTTATTCTTATTAGAGTGAAAAGAGAGAAAGACAAAAATATAGAAAGACAGAAACAGAGAACAGCGCGAGAGAGAGAGAGAGAGAGAGAGAGAGAGAGAGAGAGAGAGAGAGAGAGAGAGACAGAGACAGAGACAGAGACAGAGACAGAGACAGAGAGAGAGAGAGAGAGAGAGAGAGAGAGAGAGAGAGAGAGAGAGAGAGCGAGAGAGGTAGAAAAGGCCACGGATGTTACCTGCAGGCAAGGCACTAGACTGTGAAGGATACAGGGAGGCATCCTCTGTGAGGGGGGCAGGGGGGTGAAGGTCAGAGGTTAAAGGTTAGAGGTTAGTCAGAGCATTAGTACAGTGGAGCAACCCACATCCACTACAGTACTACAACTGGTGCAGGGTGACGTTGCCCCTAGACACTGATCTTGGGTCAGTTTAGCATTTTCCACACTAATGGTTAAGGTTAGGATTGGGAGAGGGAAAGCTGATCCTAGATCTGTACCTAGGGGAACCTTAACTCTGGAGCAGTACAACTAAACAACCAGGAAACTATGCAGTACGATTCACCACGGTCTACATACACAACTATTAGTAACAGAAGTCTGATAGTAGTCAATAGTGATAGTAAATACAGTGACAGTCAAACATGCAACAATTTCAAGGCACATTCATTCAATCTTTAAAAACATCAAGAAGAGTTATCTATGAGGGCTCACAACAATGTTAAGAAGATGAGGGTTGATGAGATGATGATTTGTACAATGAAAGTATAATATTTTCACATCCATGTTGAAGACTTTGACAGTTTGTGTAGCTGGGTTCAAAGGTCAAATAGGGGGTGCTTATATTTGTCCTGTTTCACTGAATGTACAAATGGGTAACCTGTACGAGTGTGAGGTGTGAAATTGAAATGTTTCTTTGCATATCCCAACTCCCCCTGAGACACTCTCAAAGAGTGGGGTCATGGCCAGGGATCAGCCATTATTGACAGCGAACCTGGAGCAATTAGGGTTAAGTGCTAAGAGAGTCTACTAAATTACAAAAATGTTGTACATAATGACTACTAGGGCGGCAGGTAGCCTAGCGGTAAGAGCGTTACCGAAAGGTCACTGGTTTGAATCCCAGAGCCGACTAGGTGAAGAATCTGTTGATGTGCCCTTGAGCAAGGCACTTAACCCTAATTGTTCCTGTAAGTCTCTCTGGATAAGAGTGTCTGCTAAATGACAAAAATGTAAATGCCTTGCTCAAGGGCAGACCGACAGATTTTCTTGGGATTCAAACTAGGAACCTTTTGGTTGCCCAACGCTCTAACCGCTAGGCTACCTGCCACCTACATATCCTACCTGCTGGGTTTGTGTAGTGTGTGTGTGTGTGTGTAGTGTTTGTGTGTGTGTGTGTGTGCTTGCGTGCGTGCGTGCGTGCGTGCGTGTGTGTGTGTGCGTGTACGTGTGTACCTAACACAGTAAGGCGTGCTGAGGCAGTGTCTTGGTCGATCTCTGTTTTAACAGTACAGGTGTATGTTCCCTCATCCTGCTCGTGGACATTAGGGATGGACAGGGAATCCTCATCCTTCTTCAACCTACAGACCAGCCATGGGAGGAAACATGTTATCACTATAACGTGACACTACAGAACATCACTATTACATGTTATTACACTTTAACTATCGCTATGCCCTTTCAACACCATTGTTTTTGTGTGTTTTTGTTGCATGGATTGCTTGTGCATTTCATCCCATGGACACAGGAATCAATCAAGTTACAGTTCGAGCCTTTAAAGGCTGATGGTAGAGAAAACTGTTGTTGAGTTGTTTGTGTTTTGGGGAGTCTTTCACCTCCATCCCAGAGAGAGGGGCTTGTCATCCTTCAGCCAGGTAACAGTGATGGGCAGGGTGAGGTCTGATTTGACCCGGCAGTCAAAACGAGCCATGGTGCCTCTGATTGCCGACTGGTGCTCTGGAGCCCTGACGATACGGGTTGGCTCTGAAACGAACCGTGAACACCACACACACAGGATACACACAGGACACACACACACAGGACAGACACACAGGACACACACGCATGCATATCCGGAAAATTTAGGGGGAGAGATAGGGAAGCCAAATGCCTTACATGGAATTCCTGAACAGCTGGAGCTCAACCAATTAGATTAAGAGTAGTTTTTCTCATGATATGGGATGACATTAAGGCCACTTTCTTTTGAAATGGGATGAATGAGAATAATAAACAGACTACAGAATATGAATGTCTAATGTGAATCTCTAAGTAATGTCGTCTGCTCTGAGAAAGGAGAGGTGTTAGCTGTGATAAAAGTGTTCAGAAAGGATGGATGATCCAATCCAAAACACCATAGGTTGATAAGGCACTAGGAACTGTTCGGCATCAACACAGGGGCTATTTGGTACTGAGAAGGAAACAGAAAAACAGAAGGATGAAGTGGTGCTGTGATGTGATTGGTTGCGCTCTAACCTTTGACCTCGAGGCGGACCTGGTTCTCCTCCTTGCCCAGGATGTTGCTGGCCACACAGGTGTATGTCCCCTGGTCCTCAGCCCGCGCACGCTTGATCTCTAGGCTCCCATTGATGTAGACCCGGTATTGACCACCGTCCAGACCACTGCCCTGACCATTCTTAAACCTACACACACACACACAGAGGGGAAAATACTCAGGGTAAGACACACACACACACACACATGCACATCCCCACACGTAGCCACTGTGAAGGAACATTTTATGTTTGTGCTTTTCTAATAACCAATTCGACTGGGTTCATGCAAGTGACTGATTAATCGTGCCTGGGAGGAATCCTCACTATCAGTATAAGCAATTTCACAGTATGTCCAGAACATTGCTTTTAGAACCGAAAGGGATATATCTCAGTTTCAAGGTCTCAGCTTGGAGAGAAGAAACCTCGTGAGGTATTGGTCAGTCACATGCAGGAACCAAACATTAATGATGAATTAATAATGAATAATGAATAATGTAAATCATGCAATTATAACTTGTCTGTGTAAGCAGTATATAAGATAACTAATGGGATTGTCCCGGCGGAGCTCCCGACCGACGTGTACAGTCGTGGTCAAAAGTTTTGAGAATGACACACGTATTGGTCTTCACAAAGTTCGCTGCTTCAGTGTTATGAGATATTTTTGTCAGATGTTACAATGGTATACTAAAGTATAATTACAAGCATTCCATAAGTGTCAAAGGCTTTTATTGACAATTACATTAAGTTTATGCAAAGAGTCAATATTTGCAGTGTTGACCCTTCTTTTTCAAGACCTCTGCAATCCGCTCTGGCATGCTGTTAATCAACTTCTTGGCCACATCCTGACTGATGGCAGCCCATTCTTGCATAATCAATGCTTGGAGTTTGTCAGAATTTGTGGGTTTTTGTTTGTCCACCCGCCTCTTGAGGATCGACCACAAGTTCTCAATGGGATTAAGGTCTGGGGAGTTTCCTGGCCATGGACCCAAAATGTTGATGTTTTGTTCCCCAAGCCACTTAGTTATCACTTTTGCCTTATGGCAAGGTGCTCCATCATGCATTGGTCATCACCAAACTGTTCTTGGATGGTTGGGAGAAGTTGCTCTCGGAGGATGTGTTAGTAACATACTTTATTCATGGCTGTGTTCTTAGGCAAGATTGTGAGTGAGCCCACTCCCTTGGCTGAGAAGCAACCCCACACATGAATGGTCTCAGGATGCTTTACTGTTGGCATGACACAGGACTGATGGTAACGCTCACCTTGTCTTCTAAGGACAAGATGTTTTCCGGATGCCCCAAACAATCGGAAAGGGGATTCATCAGAGAAAATGACTTTACCCCAGTCCTCAGCAGTCCAATCCCTGTACCTTTTGCAGAATATCAGTCTGCCCCTGATGTTTTTCCTGGAGAGAAGTGGCTTCTTTGCTGCCCTTCTTGACACCAGGCCATCCTCCAAAAGTCTTCATCTCACTGTGCGTGCAGATGCACTCACACCTGCCTGCTGCCATTCCTGAGCAAGCTCTGCACTGGTGGTGCCCCGATCCCGCAGCTGAATCAACTTTAGGAGACGGTCCTGGCGCTTGCTGGACTTTCTTGGGCGCCCTGACACCTTCTTCACAACAATTGAACCTCTCTCCTTGATCCGATAAATGGTTGATTTAGGTGCAATCTTACTAGCAGCAATATCCTTGCCTGTGAAGCCCTTTTTGTGCAAAGCAATGATGACGGCACGTGTTTCCTTGCAGGTAACCATGGTTAACAGAGGAAGAACAATGATTTCAAGCATCACTCTCCTTTTAAAGCTTCCAGTCTGTTATTCTAACTCAATCAGCATGACAGAGTGATCTCCAGCCTTGTCCTCGTCAACACTCTCACCTGTGTTAATGAGATAATCACTGTCATGATGGCAGCTTGTCCTTTTGTGGCAGGGCTGAAATGTAGTGGAAATGTTTTTGGGAGATTTAGTTCAATTTCATGGCAAAGAGGGACTTTGCAATTAATTGCAATTCATCTGATCACTCTTCATGACATTCTGGAGTATATGCAAATTGTCATCATCAAAACTGAGGCAGCAGACTTTGTGAAAATTAGTATTTGTGTCATTCTCAACACTTTTGACCACGACTGTACTATGGTGCATTAAGTTTGTTGGAACCTCTCCAGTTAACTGACGATAAAGAATGAGTCATTTAAGTTTGACTTTGAGTCCCTGGTGGTAATTTCCACGACACCACACAACTTTGACAGTTTTTGCACTGTTGAATCGTATCTCCTCAGAAGGTAATGTCTATCCTCTATCTGGGTCTATCTTTCCATACTCACTAGCATATGTAGTTTGGGTTTTGTGTGGACCACAGGAAGAGTAGCTGTTGCACGACAGCTAATGGGGATCCTAATAAAGTAAACTCACCAACGTAGCTCAGGAAATGGCGAGCCAAAGAAGGGACAGTCCAGGAAGGTTCTGTTGTTCTCTATCACCTTTATCAGCTGGTTCTTAGGACCAAGCATCCTGGGAGCCATGTCTATAGAGAGAGAGAGAGAGAGAGAGAGAGAGAGAGAGAGAGAGAGAGAGAGAGAGAGAGAGAGAGAGAGAGAGAGAGAGAGAGAGAGAGAGAGAGAGAGAGAGAGAGAGAGAGAGAGAGAAAGAGGAGAGAGAGGGAGAGCGAGAGGAGGGCAGAGAGAATGAGAGAGAATGAATTTATATATTTAGTCCTATTTAATTATAGCTTAATCACTCAACATCATCATCTTCATCACCACCAACACCACTCCCTCTCTTTACCCAGTATGCTGACGAATGCGTTGGCCAGCAGGTAACCATGGTGATTGGAGGCGTTACATTGGTACACAGCGCTGCTGCCTATCTGAACCGAGCGGAAGATGATGGTGTCACCTACCACCGATCTGCTGGGGTTGGGCAGGGAGCCTGGGAGAGGGGGAGAGAGGTAGAGGGCAGAGGGAGAGAAAGGGGGAGAGAAGAGAGAAGATAGAAGAGAAAGAGATGAGGGAGATAAATGTAAATAGTGAAAACTGGTTGGCAATAGACATGCTGATTTGAGTTGGTTTATAATGATGGTACTCTATGTCCATTAGAACACAGCAGGGTGATGAACGACTCACTATCGCTCTCCATAGGCTCTCCGTTGACCAGCCACTGGATGAGTGGTTTGGGGTTCCCATTGGCCCGACACACCAGACGACCGTTCTCATCCGGCGCTAACACCAGATTGGACGGCTTGTCCAGCCAATAGGGAGCCGCTGTTGGGTACAAGAGATGCCATTGGTCGAGATGGTCAACCCCAAATATCAACACACACACACGCGCGCACGCGCACGAACACACGCGCACACACAAAACACCCCCTCCGTGTATACCTTTAACCTGGACGTAGATGGAGTGTCGGATGCTTCCTATCTGATTGTTGGCCATGCACATGTACTCCCCTGCATCCTCCTCTGACACACTGTCAATACGCAGAGTCTTATTGTAGTTGTCTAGCTTCACCTTCTGGTTCAGGTCTCCTCCCTTCTTAAACCACTTTATAATGGGGGTGGGACTGAGAGGGGGATAGGGAGAGAGTGGGTGAGGGGGAAAAGGTAAAGGGGGGAGTGAGATTGGGTGTTATTTTTCCTGAGAAAAGATACAGTATGTGTGCGTGTATGTGTGTGTGTGTGTGTGTATGTGTGTGTGTGTGCGTCTGCGTGCGAGGGCGTGTGTATTTCAGCCACTCACACTCCGGCAGCGATACACTCCAGCTGTAGCTTTTGTCCTCTCAGCACCATCATCCTTGAGCTGTCAGTCCCCGTGGGGGAGAGGAAGGTAGGGGTGGTCTCTGCTACCTTACGACCTTGGGACAGGAGAGGAAGGGGTTAATACACACACAACCATGATCACACCCACACTAAATATTCAACACATTCACCTTCATCCAAATTCTAATCAAACATAATCATTGGAGTTTATGTTTAATCCAAAACTCACTTCCGACACCATAAGTGTACAAGCTCCTTATAAGGGTAAGAGACAGAGGAAAACTAATCGGTAGATTATTTTCATGCTTCTATGTCAGCGTCTCTGCCAAGCAAATGGAATAAATGGTTAATCTACATCCATAGAATGTCCTCATCCTTCTCTTCATGTCGCCCCATGTAGCTTTGGCTTGTTTTCCTGTTTGTTCCGCAGCCAGATCAACCTGTTAGCTGTTCCTTTGTCTGTCAACCCCCCTGGCGTGCCATTTAAACCAGAGAACAAAGAAAAACAACTACGTTGATCTCCAACTTTCAGTCCGCCAGAGAAAAGAGACCAGAAACTGTTAATAAAACAGAGTGACAAGCCTGATGAAACAGAAAACATACTGTTTTTTCTTTTATTTTCTTTCTTCTTCTAAGGAAATCATTTGATCTAATTTAAAGAGCATATTTTCGGGTCGCTGAGTTCAGATATTTCAGTGACATGCTTCATGTAACAACACCACTGCAGGGTGATGTTAAATCACTAATGTTTCCCCCTGCCAACGTTTGGATCCTTTCCAGAACCTTATGCGCTCTGTCGGGTTCAGGGTTCGGCATTAAAGGATTTATCCTCTTAAAGATAATGTATCAGAAATGTTGTGTTGCGTCATGAAGGAAGTTTAGACATAGATCAGTGGCAACACTCGTGGCTGTGAGCTGCTTATTTGTTTGTTGCATTTTAAGGACAGAAAAGTGTGTGCTATTGACGGGATAATTCACCAAAATCAACATAATTTCAACTAATGATACATTTCATAACACAGTACTTACCCTTTACCTCAAAATTCTAAATAATACACATATAAATGAATACAGCATTTCATCAGACAGTAAGACATATATGGCAAAAGTGAGTGTTACCAAACTTTAAAGACATTAGGTCGAGTTAGAAGGTTAACCCACATTAAACAGAACTAGCCTCAAAAGTAATGGCGCTATAATAAACCAGCCACAATTAGCGTTAGCTTCTTCTGTGATGCAGATCTGATCTGTAGGCCTATGGGATTAAATAATGTGTTAACGGTTAGCATCTCCAGTGCCCTGCAAACAGAGAGCGTGGCAGTGTTGTTAGTGACACTTGGAGAGAGAGGATCTCAGGGATTAGTACAGACAACTGGCACAGGACATACGGGTAACTGCCAGAATAATGGAAACACATGAGGAAATGAGGGGTACAAAGTATATTGAAAGCAGGTGCTTCCACACAGGTGTGGTTCCTGAGTTAATTAAACAATCAACATCCCATCATGCTTAAGGTCATGTATAAAAATGCCAGACAGGCCATTAGTTTGGCCATTATTTTGGCTACCATGGTTATGCACCCATAGGATGACAATGCCCCCATTCACATGGCATGAGTGGTCACTGAATGGTTTGATGAGCATGAAAATGATGTAAACCATATGCCATGGCTGTCTCAGTCACAGGACAACCTTACTAACACTCTGTGTGTGTGTGTGTGTGTGTGTGTGTGTGTGTGTGTGTGTGTGTGTGTGTGTGTGTGTGTGTGTGTGTGTGTGTGTGTGTGTGTGTGTGTGTGTGTGTGTGTGTGTGTGTTTGTGTATGTGTGTGTGTGTGTGTGTGTGTGTGTGTGTGTGTGTGTGTGTGTGTGTGTGTGTGTGTGTGTGTGTGTGTGTGTGTGTAAGAGATACTCATTATGACAGGTGGTGCAGCTCTATCCCTCTCCTATGCTCTCTCTCCGTGTGTGAACACGCATGTGACTACATGCTTATAACAATGAATGAACATATCATCAATACAAATGCTTTTATTTGTATGCATGATTGTATGCATGATTTAGGATCATCCCTGTTTACTCAGCCTATCTTTTATACCTCCGCCACACGACCTTCACATAGGGGGTTAGTTGGGGGCAGTCCCCATTCTGTTCCTATGACAGTCCCCTCACAAAGGTACACATACCATCACTCCCAGGCCTACTCCCCAAGGCCAGGGTAGTAATAACATTGACCACTGGTTCCCCCTCTGGCTATGGGCTGACTGTGAAATGGGCTTGGGTTAAGGGCTTTATGATAAGCAGTAGGAGAGGAGAAGCTTTACTCTGTCCATTCCTCTAAGTGATGGGCAATTAATTAGATACAGGGGTGGAGTGTGTGTGTGTGTGTGTGTGTGTGTGTGTGTGTGTGTGTGTGTGTGTGTGTGTGTGTGTGTGTGTGTGTGTGTGTGTGTGTGTGTGTGTGTGTGTGTGTGTTGTGGGGGAGGGCGAGGGGGGGAGAGACCAAGGAGAGATGTATTTTAGGAAGAGGAGACCTTTCTAACCCCCTCTTGGACTGCTACAGTACCCAGGGAGATTCCACAAAGCTCTACTGTCACATCTAACTTAGTTTGGAGAGGCTCTAAGGGCATGCTTGACATTGGTTGAGTTAAGGGACAACCTCAATTGGCCTATTGTCAGCTGCTGAGTTACTGCATATGCAATGAGTCAGCTTGTGAGAGACAAGGATATGCAAGGATAAAGGACCTTATGGGCAATCAACCCAGTGTTATATTTTGCCTGTGAGAGGGGTGAGTCTCATTGAAAACAGAAGGGTGTGTAAATAAAACACGCAACACTTGAATTAAATTCAGTTTAGTAAGGCTGAGCTGGCTGGTTAGCAGGCCATGGTTAAGGTTAAGGTGCTTGCTATTGAAGGACAATATCAGTCTGGAAATAATGTTAACAGTATTGAAAGAAAATCCATTGAGTGGACAGATTAGCAGGCTAGACTATGATGCTAGCTGTGTTAGCTAGCTGTGTTGTTAACAGATCCATTGCACTGACTGGTTAGTATTAGCAGGCTAGGCTACATGGCTAGCTGTATTAGGATGATGACCGGGTACTGCTATGGGTGAAGAGTAGGGGGTAACAGGAAGAGTGTGTGTCTGGACTGGACTCACCGCCATATGGGTCAGTGGAGTTGACAGAGGAAGTGTCGTTATACGGCTCCTCTGAAAAAACACACACCACACACACACACAGGGCTGACAGCATGCAGAACACACACGCACAGAGACACTCCTGTACATACACACTCACATGCACAAAATGTAAATTAATGCATCAACAAAAAAAATGACATTAGGGGCTGATTTCCAGTTCCAAGAGAGCTGTAAGAATGGATGAGCACTGAGCAGCTTTCTCCCCTGCGTCAGAAAAAGAGAAATGTCAACTTCTTACAGACAGATGGGCACTGTGGAGAAATCCTCTGTCAGGAACAATTGTGGCAGAGCCGTAGGAGAGAACACAGGCACAACACACACTGAGGAACAAAGGAGAATGTCCTGGTAAAATAACATACTGTACATGTCATGGCCTCAGGCCACCTCTAGAGGGAGACATCTCATATTTCATATTTCATGTGAGGCACACTGGTTGACCATACAATAGATGATCCTATTCACACACAACAATAGAACACGGCTACATTCAAATACTTTTGGTTGGTGTAGGGATACGTGTGTGTGTGTGTGTAGCCTACTTACTGGTCTGCACTTTGAGTGTGAAGGGGTTCTTCTGCTGGATGGTATGTGTGAAGAGGAAGCGGGCGTTGCAGCTGTAGTCTGTGTGTGAGTCTTTAGCCAGAACGTTAGCGAAATACAGATCTCCATTCAGACCCATGGACACACGCCTGTCCTGGGTTATAGACATCATGGCTGTGGAGGGAGAGAAGGAGGGAGAGAGAAGGAGGAAGGGAGAAGGAGGGAGGGAGGGAGGGAAGGAAGGAAAGGAGAGAGAAAGAGATGGGAGGCGGTGGAGAGAGAGGAAGGAGGGAGGGAGAGAGATAAAGAGAAGGGAGGCAGTTGAGAGAGAGGAAGGAGGGAGGGAGAGAGAGAAAGAGAAGGGAGGCAGTAGAGAGAGGAAGGAGGGAGGGAGAGAGAGAGAAAGAGAAGGGAGGCGGTAGAGAGAGAGGAAGGAGGGAGGGAGAGATGTAGCGAGGGAGAGGTAAGGATGGGGGGAGGAGGGAGAGGGAGAGAGAGAGGTAAGTATGGGGGAGAAAGAAGGGAGAGAGAGTGAGTGAGTGAGAAAGATACTAAATCATTTAGACTGTATGCTTCATAATGAACCATAACATGATCTAATTTCAGAGGCATTCACGAAACTGGCCAAGCTGAGTAGCCTACATCTCAAAAACAGAGTCAGTCCCAACCAGATAGATAAAGATCAAATAGACGTTACTCTTTAAACACTGTAATTTGGTCTCATTGGTTTAACCTCCTAACTAGACTGGCCCTGGGCTGAGTGTATGTAACGTGTAATAGAGTACCATGTCTGTTCTCTCTAGCAGTGTTTGGACATACAGTGGTAGCCAGTGGGGCCAGCCATAGACAATATATCCTATCTAGGATTCTATATCTATGGTGCCAGCTAGTTCAGCTCTAGTGGTCATCCTCTGTGATGATGTGGCACTGGGACTTGTCGCTCTGGGGCTCTGTGTTAACGTTAACTCCTAACACACACAGACGCTCCCGACAGATGATCACACACTCTGTAACCAAGACGAGCGACAGGGCCAATCTGGTTGTCTTGACGGTGCCCGAGGTCACCCAGCCGGTGGTCTAATGTAGTGGTGGTGTGTAATTGTGACTGGGCAATGTGCCATAATGCTATGATCACTGTATGTTCTAATCTACTGTATGTATTATGTTCATAGCGGCCCCAGGGCTATTATTAGCATGGCTAATAAAGATGTAGTGAAGTGAGAGTAGTGGAGTACAGTCCAGAGAGTATAGCGACACCATTAGCTGTGAAGGACCACTTCAGTCTGGGCTCTATAAATGGCTTCTGCCTGCTCTTGGGTTCTGCTTTCTCAGCTCTTTACCCAGCAGAGTCAGAGAATCACACACTCACACACAGACACACACACACACAGAGATTTACAGTGGGTCAGCAATAACACACACCACTAGAGAAGAGGACAGAGCGATAGTAAGGAGGGAGAGAGAGTGAACGAATGAGAAAGCGAGAGAGAGCAAGAGAGAGAGAGTGAGAGAGAGAGAGAGTGAGAGTGAGAGTGAGAGTGAGAGTGAGAGTGAGAGTGAGAGTGAGAGTGAGAGTGAGAGAGAGAGAGAGAGAGAGAGAGAGAGAGAGAGAGAGAGAGAGAGTTTTAAATAATCTTTATTGGGTCTGGGAGCCCACCACACAATAAATACTCATACAAAACTGCATTTACACATCAATTAAAAACACAACTCCAATTCCTCCTCCACAGTAACTGAACACAACAGCCTCTGAATACCCCATATACTCATAAACAGATCAATATTGTTGACAAGTTTATAATAGGCAAACTCAAACCTTAGTCTCGCTGCCAACATTCCCTCCAGCATTCCCACCACATCCACAGACCCCTGTCCCCGAATACTGTTCTTTCGGGTCTTCCATATCGCCAATTTTGCTGCCCCTAACACAAAATTAAGCAACACAACTACATCTTTCTGACTAAACCTGTACTTTGGCCCAAATATATACAGTTGGGAAGAGAAAACCTCTCCCAACATTGAGAACCAATTAGTGATCAGGTCAATCATCCCGACCAACCTGGGACACTGTAAAAACAGATGTGCCAGAGTTTCAGACTCAGCACAGAATGGACACCCCTCCCCAACAGTAGGATCCAGGTGTACCAGATACATGTTGGTGGCTATGGCTCCATGTATTATCCTCCATTGGAGGTCAGCTGTCCTCTTATCAATAGGCAGTTTGTATAATGATCGCCAACAGCCTTTTGGGGAGGCACCTGGACCAAGCACACCCGCCCACCTCGTCGATTTTACCCCTTCCAGGGAAGAGGCATGGGACACCTTTACACATATTCTGTACATGGCCTTCTTTCCCACCTCCTTGACCTCCCCCAGCTCCGGGGTATCGAAGGAAAGCAGCATCCCCACGTCAGAACAAAAGAAAGCGATAGCATAAAAGAGAAAGTGACAGAAGAGCTGAGAGGTCACCTATGAGGACAAACGACTGGGATAAAGAGGGACAGAAGGACACAGAGGGAGAGGGGGACAGACAAACATACAAACATACAGAGAGAGAGCTAGACTCACCGCTGTTCATCCAGAAGGTGTGTGGAGGAGGCAGGCCTGGAGGAGGGTTACAGGCCAAGACTAGGGAAGAACCCTCACCCACTACCACTGGCTCCAACACCTCCTTAGGCCACAGAGGGGACTCTGACAGAGGTAGCAACAGATGGAGAGAGATATTTAGATGACATGAGATCACAGGAGACTGCTGAGGGGAGAACGGCTCATAATAATGGCCAGAACGGAGCAAATGGAATGGCATCGAACACCTGGGAACCATGTGTTCGATATATTTGATACCATTCCACTGATTCCACTTCAGTCATTACCACAAGCCCTGTCCTCCCCAATTAAGGTGCCACCAACCTCCTGTGCATTAGATACTTATTACAAGTCATATTCACAGTCTACAGATTTCTAGTGTCAGAGGGTGTGTGTGTGTGTGTGTGTGTGTGTGAGTGTGTGCTTGTGTGTGTGCGTGTGTGCGTGGATGTGTATTAACAGACTCCTCACTCGACACTCGCAGTAGGATCTTGCTGGTCAGCGCCGTTCCAAAGTCGTTAGAAGCGAAACACTGGTATTCTCCCTCATAGTCCTCTGGCCTCCCTCCGCTCCGGAAGCCAATCTCCAGAGTTCCCGAGCGCTTCCGCATCGTCACCCGTGGATCCTTCCCCACGTTGAAGAACTTCCCGTTCCGTCGCCATGAGAACCTGAGTTGCCATGGAAACAACAGAACACAACAGAACAGGGTCAGAACCATCTACAGGATTAGTCAGTGATGTCAGAAATCTCAACATCCTTCTTCAACAATTCTTCCTAGTCTGGTTGATGACATCACTGACTAATACTTCTTCATCTCAACCACCAAGGGGTTTTGAGCGACTTCAATAGGACCCAGATTAAGCCTAAATCTGAGAAGATTCTCCATTTAGAAATGCTTTTACGGCCAGGAGAAAAGGCTTAATCTGTATCTGTGCAACCACACAAAATGTTTTTGGTGTTTTTCAGAAGCTCTTCTGATTGGTTAACCAATGAATACAGCATGTGGTTGCATAACTGCTAGGGCTGCTATTTTGGAAGGGGATTATAGAGTGTGTTTACTGTCATATTTACATAACATACTGTACAGTAGAGGAAAGGTGCGGAGAGGAGGGGAGAGAAGAGGTGAAGAGTGGAGAGAAGAGGAGGGGAGGGGGAGGACAGGATAGGATAGGATAGGATAGGATAGGAGAGGATAGGAGAGGAGAGGAGAGGAGAGGAGAGGAGAGGAGAGGAGAGGAGAGGAGAGGAGAGGAGAGGAGAGGAGAGGAGAGGAGAGGAGAGGAGAGGAGAGGAGAGGAGAGGAGCCCCATAGCTCTGTCTGTGGCAGACTGTAGAACCAAGGCCGTAGGCCCAGAGCTACAGCAGGACAATGGCTCTCTCTCTATGAGGCTGTATGGAAGCCAACAGGACTGTTTGGGACTGAATGAGTGATTGATCCCTCTTTGAGTGATCCATGAGCATGAATAGTCAACTGGGCACATTATTCTAGTACAATTACTTTCCTGGGAAGTGTGTTCATGTGTAACAGTGTGTGTATGTGTATGTGTAACAGTGTGTGTGTAACAGTGTGTGTGTTGTGAGTGTGTGTAATGTAAACCTTCACTGTGCCTCAAAACAAACAAAAAGCACCCCTGAATGAGATCACTGTGCTCAGCTGGTCAGAGCCACGTTACACATCCACAGGAGAACTAAGGGTTTGTGTGTGTCTATGTGTGTGTATGTGTGTGTATGTGTGTGTGTGTCTGTGTGTTTCTGTCTGTGTAACCCTAATTGCTCTGGATAACAGCATCTGCTAAATGACTAAAATGTACATTTAAATGTGTGTGTGTGTGCATGCCTTGTCGTGTATTATGCCATCTACTGGCATGATGGGAGAGGAGGGGGATTGAGTAGAGGGGAGATGAGGGGGTGGATGGATGGGAGAGGATGGAGAGTGAGGGGAGAGGAGGGGAGTGAGGGGAGAGGAGGGGGAGTGAGGGGAGAGGAGGGAGAGTGAGGGAGAGGAGGGAGAGTGAGGGGAGAGGAGGGGGTGGATGGGAGAGGAGGGGGAGTGAGGGGAGAGGAGGGGGAGTGAGGGGAGATGAGGGGGTGGATGGGAGAGGAGGGGAGTGAGGGGAGAGGAGGGGGAGTGAGGGGAGAGGAGGGGGAGTGAGGGGAGAGGAGGGGGAGTGAGGGGAGAGGAGGGAGAGTGAGGGAGAGGAGGGAGAGTGAGGGAGAGGAGGGAGAGTGAGGGGAGAGGAGGGGGTGGATGGGAGAGGAGGGGAGTGAGGGGAGAGGAGGGGGAGTGAGGGGAGAGGAGGGGGAGTGAGGGGAGAGGAGGGAGAGTGAGGGGAGAGGAGGGGGTGGATGGGAGAGGAGGGGGAGTGAGGGGAGAGGAGGGGGAGTGAAGGCAGAGGAGGGAGAGTGAGGGGAGAGGAGGGGGAGTGAGGGGAGAGGAGGGAGAGTGAGGGGAGAGGAGGGGGTGGATGGGAGAGGAGGGGGAGTGAGGGGAGAGGAGGGGGTGGATGGGAGAGGAGGGGGAGTGAGGGGAGAGGAGGGGGAGTGAGGGTAGAGGAGGGGGAGTGAGGGGAGAGGAGGGGAGTGAGGGGAGAGGAGGGGGAGTGAGGGGAGAGGAGAGGGAGTGAGGGGAGAGGAGGGGAGTGAGGGGAGAGGAGGGGGAGTGAGGGGAGAGGAGGGGGAGTGAGGGGAGAGGAGGGGGTGGATGGGAGAGGAGGGGGAGTGAGGGGAGAGGAGGGGGTGGATGGGAGAGGAGGGGGAGTGAGGGGAGAGGAGGGGGAGTGAGGGGAGTGGAGGGGGAGTGAGGGGAGAGGAGGGGGTGTGAGGGGAGAGGAGGGGGAGTGAGGGGAGAGGAGGGGAGTGAGGGGAGAGGAGGGGGAGTGAGGGGAGAGGAGGGGAGTGGAGGGGGAGTGAGGGGAGAGGTTCAGGTTTTTAGGGGCGGCAGGTAGCCTAGTGGTTAAGAGTGTTGGGCCAGTAACCGAAAGCTAGTTCGAATCCCCGAGCAGGCAAGGTGGTTAACCCAAACAAAAACTACTCCCCGGGTGCCGATGATGTGGACATCGATTAAGGCAGCCCCCTGCACCTCTCTGATTCAGAGGGGTTGTGTTAAATGCAGAAGACACATTTCAGTTGAAAGCATTCAGTTGTGCAACTGGATAGGTATCCCCTTTCCCTAGGTGGAAGAAAAAGGAGAAGGAGGAGGATCATATTGTAATGTCAGGAGAGCTGGATGGCGCTGTCATGTGGTTGCTGGATGGCTGTCATGTGGAGGCTGGATAGCTGTCATGGGGTGGCTGGATGGCTGTCATGGGGTGGCTGGGTGGCTGGTTGGCTGTCATGTGGTGGCTTGGTGGTTTGGAATCGAGGAATAGAAGTGGAGGTGGGTTTACGGGGTTAGGGGTGTCATGACTCTCATGTGATGGTCCCACGTGAGAAGCCCAAGATCAGAATACAGAGAAGCAACAATCTACAGATCTCACTCTCTCTCTCCCGTGGTCATTCTTATTAATATGCCATTTAGCAGACGCTTTTATCCAAAGCGACTTACAGTCATGCGTGCATATATTTTTGTGTATGGGTGGTCCCGGGGATCGAACCCACTACCTTGGCGTTACAAGCGCCGTGCTCTACCAGCTGAGCTACAGAGGACCACAATGAGCAAAGTAAGGATTGATGTGGGGGTTTTATGACCCCTCGCGCCAATCCTAAATATTGGTGATCAGAATGTCTCTGTGTTACAGGGATAGATTGCCGCCTAAAAACTCTAACATCAAAAGATTGGACATTGGAACATTGTTGTTAAGATCCAATCTGTTTGGAATGGTCGGTGGGGATCTAATAATCATGTCATATTGTTTATTGTTGTTTTGTGATGTCATTAAGGATGATATTACTAAATAACTGTATCGCTGAAAGTGTACACATTTCAGTTATCAGGTTTGCATCTAAAAGTTGTATAAAATATATGATTAAGTATGAAAATACGTTTGTGAAGATAGCAATGTGATATTAGCCTTTTAAATGAGATAAATGTTTTTCATAGAAACTTTTGCCAGTCAGTAGCCACACCCCAAGTGACATTAGAGATCGTGTTGGCGTGATGGAATGCCCCTTTTTACCAGAGCATAAAGGCTTGAAAGACAAATCAACCTTTAGACCAGGAAGCCCCACGGCTTAAAATGGTTGACACTTTACAGACCAGAAAACATGAGACGGTAGTCCATACGTTTGAAATGGTGATACTCTCAACCTCTCCACGAGGTGAAGAAGCAGATAAACGCACTAGACCTTATCATATCAGCTGGCATGTATAGTCGTCTAGAGAACTTTCACTAAAGACACGAGTTGGGAAGGACAACCCTCTCAGACAACCGTTGGTACATCTGAAGTATCTATTCTAACGAACACTCGATTCGAAGAAAAGCAGAGTCTCACCGAAGTGACACTCAAACCCTTTTTGAGAAAGCGGTTCAACAGAGACGACAATCAAGGAAAGATACGCGTAAATATATACAGTTGAAGTCGGAAGTTTACATACACCTTAGCCAAATACATTTAAACTCAGTTTTTCACAATTCCTGACATTTAATCCTAGTAAAAATGTACATACACTCAATTAGTATTTGGTAGCATTGCCTTTCAATTGTTTAACTTGGGTCAAACGTTTCGGGTAGCCTTCCACAAGCTTCCCACAATAAGTTGGGTGAATTCTGGCCAATTCCTCCTGACAGAGCTGGTGTAACTGAGTCTGGTTTGTAGGCCTCCTTGCTCGCACACGTGATTTCAATTCTGCCCACATATTTTCTATAGGATTGAGGTCAGGGTTTTGTGATGGCCACTCCAATACCTTGACTTTGTTGTCCTTAAGCCATTTTGCCACAACTTTGGAAGTATGCATGGGGTCATTGTCCATTTGGAAGACCCATTTGCGACCAAGCTTTAACTTCCTGACTGATGTCTTGAGATGTTACTTCAATATATCCACATAATTTTCCTTCCTCATGATGCCATCTATTTTGTGAAGTGCACCAGTCCTTCCTGCAGCAAAGCACCCCCACAGCATGATGCTGCCACCCCCGTGCTTCACGGTTGGGATGGTGTTCTTCGGCTTGCAAGCGACCCCCTTTTTCCTCCAAACATAACGATGGCCATTATGGCCAAACAGTTCTATTTTTGTTTCATCAGACCAGAGGACATTTCTCCAAAAAGTACAATCTTTGTCCCCATGTGCAGTTGCAAACCGTAGTCTGGCTTTTTTTATGCCGGTTTTGGAGCAGTGGCTTCTTCCTTGCTGAGTGGCCTTTCAGGTTATGTTGATATAGGACTCGTTTTACTGTGGATATAGATACTTTTGT
>NW_028161651.1:7500-22925 GCF_964263955.1 Coregonus lavaretus | reverse complement strand
CATTCACACTCCTCCACGATGCTTGTCAGCCTCCTCTCCCCCTCCCCACTCCAGGACAGGCGCGTCACCTCCTCCGCCTCCTTCCCCCCCCCTCCTCCCGAACACTCCTCTTCCCCTCATCAGCACCCCCGGCTGGCCCTTCCCTCCCTCTCCCTCCCCCTCTCCCTCTCTCTCCTCCTCCTCTCCCTACTCCTCCTGCCCGTCTGCGAGTCGGCGCGGTCACCTGGGAGGGGCGGAGCTGGCCAGGGCGGGGGAGCACCAGGAGGAGCACCCGGGACGGGAGGAGCAGGAGGCCAGAAAGGAGGCCTCATCCCCCCTCACTACCCCCCTTACTACCCCCCAGTATCCCCTGCCCGGCCCCCTGCGCCCCCCTTACCTCCCAAAGTGGCCTCGTCTCTCAGCATCGCCGTCATCCTGGTGGGCAACTCTAGCGAGGTGTCGTCTACCTACGTGGAGAAAGAGGAGTTCCTCCATGTGCCCCACCCTACCAAAGTCCAACTGGAGACCATGAACTACACGGACCCCAAGAGTATCATCAACCGTATCTGCACCCTGATGACTAACACCTGGCTGCAGGGGGTGGTGTTCGGGGACGACACGGACCAGGAGGCCATCGCCCAGATCCTGGACTTCATCTCTGCCCAGACACACATCCCCATCCTGGGCATCCGAGGAGGCTCCTCCATGGTCATGGCTGCCAAGGTATGGAACACTACCTTATAATCGTATACCTTTTATATACATCTCTTTACATTGTAGTACACACAGACTCAGACACCTATCTATTGAATAGTGCGATACCATTCATACTATAGTTACAGTTAGCTGGTTGGATACACATGTATACAGTAGAATGACACCACTACTAGTACTATGCAGTACAGTCGGTAGAAATAACTCTGTGAAGCTCACTAAATTCTCAGGGTCCTGACACTAGTTGTTATGGTTCTCTATACATTGGGCACATGCAGACATTCTCCATCCAAGCACTGGTGTTGAGCCCTGGTCGTTAGTCACACCAACCACTCGACTGAAAAGCTAGCTCCTGGTCCAGGGGCGATAGTTGACTTTTGTACATCTCAAACAAGGTTACTCATCACCTAGTTAACTTTTGTAAATCTCAAACAAGGTTACTCATCACCTAGTTGACTTTTGTATATCTCGAACAAGGTTACTCATCACCTAGCAACAGGCATACTGTACTATATCTATGCATGTTCCTGTATGAGGGATGACCAACCTCATGAAGCGCATTATGGCACAGCTGGGCAAGACCACAGAAATAGAAGGTACTGCAATCTTTTTTTATTGAATGGCAGCTATACAGACGCAGAAAAACAAGACAAGTAGGAGGCCAGTATGTTACAAAAACTTTAGAGGTGATTTAAAATTGATCAACACAAACACATGTAAGTAGGAGCAGATCAGCCTACACATTACAATACATCAGGACGCATAACTGCAACATGTCTCAACTCAATAAGTCTTCCTCAGGCTGCGTTGTTAAGCTATACAGCCAATCAAGGCAGTGTTACTTTCAATATGCAATTGACAAGAGGTACAGTAGATCCATTAAAATGACACAGAGCAGGGAAACATGACCGTTTTAACCTGTCTATTCTGAGCGGCACTACGTCCGACTGTGAACACTACAGCTTCTTATTCCGGCCCGTCTCTCAATGATTGATTCAGCTGTTAATTGGCTTCCTACAGTACATTAAACTGACTACATAGGTAATAGGGTGCTGTTTGGGAAGCAGGCCATGTCTCTGACAGCGAGGCTACTCAACCCCGAAAAGACTAGCAGCTTGAGACAATGAGACGTTTGCCAAGTCAAATAAGAGCTTTGTCAGATTCAACTTAAAGGAAAACTGGTATTTGTTTGATATTAGTGTTAGGCCTACTGCTGCTAGGTAGCTCTCTCTCCCTCCCCTCTGTCTGTCCTTGATTGCAGGAGTGAAGTCTGGTGTGCGGGAGTCAGGGTTCCAGCTGCAGCTCATTCACCATAATCACCTCAGCCTTTAAGACCCGGTCAAACTTGCCACTCATCGTCAGATCATAGTCAAGACTACCATATTATTGGAACCTGACTCCTGCCTCCGCTTCACTCCTGCCACCACCATCCTGCTTACCACTACCGGACCTTCCTTTTGGACTCACCACGGACACTAGGACGTTACGGTACCACTCCTGCTCTGAACCTGGATCTGTTACCCTCCCTGTTAACCTGGACTTGCTCTTCCCCTATTATTGGAAACCTGGACAAATTGAACTTTTGTAAATAAACCTGTTAAACCTTCTCTGGCTCGGTGTAGTTGTCTGCATTTGGGTTCATATCTAGTTAAATCGTGACAGTATGATCTGACCAACATGAACCCAGCAGACAGTAGCTCGGATACCACCCCAGAGTGCACTCAGATTCGGACTGCCATAGCCAATCAGGGCATTTTACTTGGCCAACATGATACCTTGTTTAAGACTATTTCTGAGAACAGTCAGGTGCTGCTTAATCAGGTTCAATTACTCACCAATCAAGTGTCTGCCCTTACTACTCAAGTTAATAATGCACCCCTCGTGCATGGCATACAAACTGCTCCTTCTCCTGCTCCGCCTGTTTTTCTTGCCCCTCCAGCCCAGATCAGAGAGCCTTTTGTTCCTGCTCCAGAGCGCTATGACGGGAACATGGGAACCTGTGGTGATTTTTTGACTCAGTGCTCGTTGGTGTTTGAACAACAGCCCCTCACCTACGCCTCCGAAAGAGCCCGTATTGCCTACCTTATCAACTCTACTAGCGGTTCCGCTCGTTCCTGGGGATCCGCGGTCTGGGAGAGCCAGTCGGACATTTGCAACGCTTACGTTGCCTTCACCACTGAGATGAGGAAGGTTTTCGACCACCCCGTACGGGGCAAGGAGGCTGCTAAACGTTTGTTGTCTCTTCGGCAGGGGTCTCGCAGTGTGGCGGAGATGGCAGTGGAGTTTCGAACTTTAGCGGCAGTGAGTGGTTGGAATGACGAGGCATTACAAGGAGTGTTCATTAATGCTTTGGCTGAGACCTTGAAGGATGAATTGGTGTCATATGATGAATCGCCTACGCTGGATAATCTTATTTCACACACCATCAGGTTGGATAATCGGATTCGGGAGCGCCGCCGGGAGAGGAGTGGTAGTTCCAAGCAACCTGTCTGTCGTCAACCAACTCCTCCCCGCCTCTTCCCTAAGGAGAGGGCCGAGTCTTCCCGAGTCGATACTAGGAGCACTGAATCCGAAGCCATGGAGGTGGGTCGTGCACGGTTGTCCTCAGAGGAGCGGGCACGTCGTATTCAGGCTCGGATCTGCCTGTATTGTGGAGAAGCTGGTCATTTCGTTCCTTCCTGCCCAGTTCGTCCGGGAAAAGGGCCGGCTCATCATTAATGGGAGAAGTTTTGGTGAGCCGAGCAGCGGATTCTTCCTCTTCTCCCCGCATTCTGCTCCAGGCATCCCTCCAGTGGCAGTCCCAGGTTTTCCCTGTTAGTGCGCTGGTTGACTCTGGTGCCGATGAAAGCTTTTTGGATCGAGAGTTGGCTCAACAAATGGATTTAGAGACTGTACCTATGGACTATCCGCTGCAGGCTAAGGGTCTAAATGGACAATTGTTGACCCGTATTACTCATCAGACTGTGCCTGTTTGTCTCAGAGTGTCGGGTAATCATCAGGAGAACATTCAGTTTCACATCATTGACTGCCCTCAGACTCCCCTGGTCCTTGGTATCCCCTGGCTCATAAGACACAATCCACACATTGATTGGGTGACAGGTAGAATTGTTTCATGGAGCACATTTTGTCATGTGAATTGTTTGTGTTCTGCTCAGACCCCTGCCAGCACTGTGCCTCAACCTCCACTGGAGTCCATGGATCTCTCTGCTGTCCCTGACGTGTATCATGACCTGGCATCCGTTTTCTGCAAACACAGAGCTACTTCTCTTCCTCCTCACCGGCCTTACGACTGCGCCATTGACCTCCAGCCAGGAGCCCCTCTCCCCAGCAGTCGCCTGTACAATCTCTCCCGCCCGGAGACGGAGGCTATGGAGAACTACATTCGGGACTCCTTGGCGGCAGGTATTATTCGTCCTTCCTCGTCACCTGTAGGAG
This sequence comes from Coregonus lavaretus, assembly GCF_964263955.1. NCBI lineage: Eukaryota > Metazoa > Chordata > Actinopteri > Salmoniformes > Salmonidae > Coregonus > Coregonus lavaretus. Next base: position 18,797 of record NW_028161651.1, on the reverse strand, counting down.
CAGGATTCTTTTTTGTTGGAAAGAAGGATAAGACCCTCAGACCCTGTATTGATTTCCGTGGACTTAACAACATCACCATTAAGAACAAATATTCTCTGCCTTTAATTAATTCTGCTTTTCCCCTCCTACATGGTGCAACTATCTTTACCAAACTGGATCTACGAAATGTGTATCACCTGGTGCGCATTCGTAAAGGTGATGAATGGAAGACTGCCTTCAACACACCCTTGGGACATTTTGAGTATCTGGTCATGCCTTTTGGGTTGTCTAATGCCCCTGCTGTTTTTCAGGTACTAGTGAACGATGTCCTTCGGGACATGTTGAATCGTTTTGTTTTTGTCTATCTGGATGATATCCTGATTTTCTCTGAGTCCTCCCAGGAACATGAACTGCATGTGCGCCAGGTGTTGCAAATGTTGTTGGAGAACAAGCTATTTGTGAAGATGGAGAAATGTGAGTTTCATGTGTCTGAGACCTCTTTTTTGGGTTACATAATAGCTCAGGGGGAGTTGCGGATGGACCCAGCTAAGATCTCTGCTGTCACGGACTGGCCAGCCCCCTCCACCCGCAAACAACTTCAACGATTCCTGGGGTTTGCGAACTTCTACAGGAGGTTCATCAAGGACTACAGCCGCATTGCGGCGCCACTCACCGCTCTCACCTCCATCTCACGACCGTTCGCTTGGAATGAAGGGGCCGAATCAGCGTTCAAAGAACTGAAACATCGCTTCGCCTCGGCTCCCATTCTGATGCAGCCGGACCCCGACCGCCAGTTTGTCGTAGAGGTGGATGCATCCGACACTGGGGTGGGTGCGGTGTTGTCACAACGTTCTCCTGAAGATAATAAACTGCATCCCTGTGCTTTTCTTTCAAGGAAACTTTCTCAGGCAGAGAGGAATTATGATGTTGGCAATCGTGAACTGCTCGCCGTTAAGCTGGCTCTCGAGGAGTGGCGGCATTGGTTGGAGGGGGCGGAACAACCCTTCATCGTTTGGACGGATCATAAGAATCTGGCATACATCCAGTCAGCGAAGCAGCTCAACCCCCGTCAAGCCAGGTGGGCACTATTTTTTGGGAGATTCAATTTTTCTCTGTCTTACCGTCCTGGGTCACGCAACGTCAAGCCTGACGCCCTGTCTCGTGTTCATTCGGCTGTTGATACTGGTAGTAACCCTGAACCCATCTTGCCTCCTACCTGCAGTATTGCGGCCATCACATGTGACATCGAGGGGATTGTTAGACAGGCTCAACATCATCAAGCTGACCCTGGGAGGGGTCCTCCTAACCGGTTGTTTGTCCCTGAGGCTGTTCGCTCCCAGGTACTTCAGTGGGCTCACTCGTCTCCCCTTACCTGTCACCCTGGAGTTACGCGGACCCTTGACTTTGTGCGACGGAAGTTCTGGTGGCCCAGGATGGAGGCGGACACTCGAGCCTTCATTGCTGCTTGTACGGTATGTGCACGAAGTAAAAACTCCACCCAGGCCAGCGCTGGTCATCTACGACCTCTGCCAATACCCAGCCGGCCCTGGTCGCACATTGCCATGGATTTTGTCACTGGACTTCCCCCCTCGTCCGGAAAGACTGTCATTTTTACTGTGATTGATCGTTTTTCTAAGTTCGCTAATTTTTTGGCTCTACCTAAACTGCCCACGGCCAGAGAGACGGCTGATATTTTGGTTGAACATGTGTTCCGCTCTCATGGTTTACCCTCTGATATTGTCTCTGACAGGGGTCCCCAGTTTGTCTCCCAGGTATGGAAGGCGTTCTGTAAAGTTTTGGGCATCACATCCAGCCTGTCCTCGGGATATCATCCCCAGACCAACGGGCAAGCCGAGAGAGTGAACCAGGAGATGGAGACCGCTCTCCGCTGTGTCACAGGGTCTAACCCTGGGTCATGGAGCTCCATGCTCCCCTGGGTGGAATATGCTCATAACACCTTGACTAACGCTTCCTCTGGTTTGTCTCCCTTTCTGTGTGCTCTGGGTTATCAACCTCCCATGTTCCCTTCTCAAGAGAGGGAACTGGCGGTACCCTCGGTGCAGTCCCACATGCGCCGCTGCTTCAAGGTCTGGAGGAAGGCCAGGGTAGCTCTGTCCCGAGCTTCGTCATACATGCAGAGGCAAGCCAACCGTCACCGGTCCCAGGCTCCCGGTTACTCTCCTGGTCAAGAGGTATGGCTTAAGTCACGTGATCTTCCATTGAAAGTGGAGTCTAAGAAGATGGCGCCGCGTTTTATAGGACCGTTCAGGACACTGTCTATTGTTAACCCCTGCGCAGTTAAGCTACAGCTTCCTGCCTCCCTACGGGTTCATTCCACTTTTCATGTTTCACAGATTAAGCCTGTGTCTGTTAGCCCTCTGTGCCCGCCCTCTCGTCCCCTTCCTCCGCCCAGGATCGTGGGTGGGGGTCCTGTCTACACTGTCCGGCGACTTCTGGATGTTCGCCGCCGGGGTCGTGGTTTCCAGTACCTGGTGGATTGGGAGGGTTATGGTCCTGAGGAACGTTCCTGGGTGCCCAGGAGCTTCATTGTGGATCCTGCTCTGGTCCATGAATTTCATAGGTTACATCCCGATAAACCCTGTCGGCCGCCAGGTGGCGTCCGTAGAGGGGGGGGTACTGTTAGGCCTACTGCTGCTAGGTAGCTCTCTCTCCCTCCCCTCTGTCTGTCCTTGATTGCAGGAGTGAAGTCTGGTGTGCGGGAGTCAGGGTTCCAGCTGCAGCTCATTCACCATAATCACCTCAGCCTTTAAGACCCGGTCAAACTTGCCACTCATCGTCAGATCATAGTCAAGACTACCATATTATTGGAACCTGACTCCTGCCTCCGCTTCACTCCTGCCACCACCATCCTGCTTACCACTACCGGACCTTCCTTTTGGACTCACCACGGACACTAGGACGTTACGGTACCACTCCTGCTCTGAACCTGGATCTGTTACCCTCCCTGTTAACCTGGACTTGCTCTTCCCCTATTATTGGAAACCTGGACAAATTGAACTTTTGTAAATAAACCTGTTAAACCTTCTCTGGCTCGGTGTAGTTGTCTGCATTTGGGTTCATATCTAGTTAAATCGTGACAATTAGTCCATTGTTGACATAGTCCCAAAGTTTTTTGCATGTCAGCAGTCAAGTTTCAAAATGCATAAATACAGCTGGTATGATGCATTTTGCATCATATAATGCAAAATACATCATACCGGCTGTAATTATGTATTTTGATGATGTGATGAAATCTAGCATGCCCTGACTTCAGGCCTGTTGTGGCCTACTTTTGGATTGTAACATATCCAGTAATGACAGACCAATGAACCATAGAAATACTGTAGTGAATGTGATGTATCTATGGAGACTTAGAAATGATTGATGAGATTAGGCCACTGAACGTAATGGGAAGTCTTGTAGAAGTCTCTGAGTGTTAGGGGGTGATTTTTCTTTCTTTGAGGATGTTTTGACTTGCTTTTGGAGAGTCTGCATCAGTTCTCTTTTACTTCAAAATGGAGGCACAGAGGCAGTGGCCTTTCTGTCTGGGTTGTGTGAATTAGTTGGACAGCAAAAAGCCTCCTTTTAGTTAAAAGAGATTCAATTAGAGAGTTGGAGGCCGTTTTGAAGATATCGCTTTCTTCTATGTACCCTTTTAGCACTGTGACCCAAAATCAGAGGGAGACTACAATACACCTGTGTCTCTGTGCACCTGAACTCAGTTTAATGGATACAATGAAAACAACTCAAATCAAACAGGATTGATTTCAAACAACCACTGACTGTGAGATGGTCTTTTAAAAGGCCTGAGGCTGTTAGTAAAGTTCGACCCGCGATTTGCAAACAGACATTAATCTGAGAAACAAGCCTCAGAGGAAAGTGAGAGAGTGAGAGAGAGTGAGAGAGAGTGAGAGAGAGTGAGTGAGAGTGAGTGAGAGAGAGAGAAAGATTCACTGAAAATGGCTCTCTGAAAAAGAGAGGAAGGCAAGACCCCACAGCAATAGGCGACCACAAAGAACCACAGAAAATTAAACTGGATTGGCTATATGAAAGAGAGGAGGGAGGGGGGGTGAAAGACAGAGCCCGAGAGGAATAGAGAGTCAGAAAGAGGGAGAGAGAGAGAGAGAGAGAAAGTGTAACACACAGAGAGATTGGGTTATGAAATGATACAGAATATGTGTGTGGGTGTGAGGGAGGAAGAGGATTCTACTCAACATATAATTACCCTATTTAAAAAGTGACGGAGAGATAGAGGGCACCAACACTGAGACTGACAGGGACTGACAGGGGGGATGAGACACATGCCCAGGACAACAATACAAGTCAGGAGGGGAAAAACACATGTTAAAGGCCTGAGAGAGAGCGAGAGCGAGAGAGAGAGAGAGAGAGAGAGAGAGAGAGAGAGAGAGAGCGAGAGAGAGAGAGAGAGAGAGAGAGAGAGAGAGAGAGAGAGAGAGAGAGAGAGAGAGAGAGAGAGAGAGAGAGAGAGAGAGAGAGAGAAGACATATAGGAATGTTTTCTCCCTGTCTTTTCTAAATAATTACTACTCACTTGCTTCCTTCTCACCTTTCCCTTTTTCCTTCCCTCTCTCTGATACTCTCTCTTTCTCTCTCTCTCTCTCTCTCTCTCTTTTACACACACACACACACACAGTGAACACGGAACTGAAGGCTGAATGCGGCTGATACGGTTGGCATGGAAACCCCATGCTTATACATTTATATATATATATATAAAAACAGCTACAGAGGGAGGTAGGCATGTTTATTTTCTGAGCCTCTGAAGAAAAGGAAGGGATAGAATAGAAGGATGAAGCCGAAATGCTCTGGCCATGGGGGTAGATAGTGTGAGATTGTATAAAGGTTAAACAGAGGGAGGGGTGGATGGAACGAGGGAGGAATGGACTGGAGAGATGGAGGGAGGGATGGAGAGAGGGAGAAATGGACTTGAGAGATGGAGGGAGGGATGGAGAGGGAGGGATGGAGAGAGAGAGGGAGGGATGGAGAGAGAGAGAGAGAGAGAGACGGAGGGATGGAGAGAGAGAGGGAGGGATGGAGAGAGAGAGGGAGGGATGGAGAGAGAGAGAGAGAGGGATGGAGAGAGAGAGAGAGACGGAGGGATAGAGAGAGAGAGAGGGATGGAGAGAGAGAGAGAGAGAGGGATGGAGAGAGAGAGAGAGACGGAGGGATGGAGAGAGAGAGATGGAGGGCTAATGGAGAAGAGATGACAGATGAGAAGTTATTGTGATGGATGTTTTGGAAATAAGGGATTTGGTGCATCGGATATGTGCATCGGATATGTAAATATGAACAGGAGGAGGATGGAGAGGGAAAGAAAGATGGAGGGAGCGCAGAGAGAGAATTATCAGATGGAGAGAGAGATGTGTGTGGGTGAGATGGAACATGAAGCCTATAAAGTCGTGGGGGAGTTGTATGAACTGTGTGTGTGTGTGTGTGTGTGTGTGTCTGTGTGTGTGCGCGTGTGTGTGCGTGTGTGCCTGCATGCTGTGTGTGAGTGCAAGCGCAACATGAAAAAATCCCGAGCATCAATAACTCAGTTCCCTTCAGGTTGTTGGGTCAGTCATCTATCAAGGCCCCACCATAACCAGTAATCTATTCTTACCCTCCCTTCTAAACCTCCCCTAACCTTTCACTCTGGGTCCCAATAGGTCGTATGAGGCCTAAACATTACCAGTAATCTATTCTAACACCATTACCAGTAATCTATTCAAACACCATTACCAATAATCTATTCTAACCCTCCCTTCTAAACCTCTCCTAACCTTTCGCTCTGGGTCCCGGTATAGGACAAACAGCTAGATTTCTAGATACAAAGTCTACGTCCCAAATGACACCCTATTCTCATGTAGTGCACTTTTGACCAGGGTACATAGGGCTCTGGTCAAAAGTAGTGCACTATATAGGGAATAAGCTGCCATTTGGGATGCCACCAAACAGTTAGATTTCCAGATACAGTATCCAGCCACTGAACAATTGATTTCCAGCAAAAATGTCAACCCGATCCCGCGTCATGCATGTCCTTTTCAACGCCAGAAGCACTGTGAACGGAAGCCATTGTTTTTGCCTCACCAGCTTCAATACCTCACAGAGAAAATAAGAGGATGTGATTGGTCCGTTATGTGCTTAGAATACCTTACCCGTACCCTGCGCTGTATTTGTCCCTCTTTTCCTAGTGAATGGCCTATTAGGATGGATCAGTGAGCAGTGACAGATGCAGGTAGCCCGATTATACACAAAACAATGCACACACCCACAAGTCGGTCCTATTTCTGCCATTCATGTACACTGCTGCCAACACACACCATGCACACACACTCATACAAATACACACACACAGTCGGTGCTGTTCTGTCATTCATTTACTCTGCTATGTGTTTGTATTGGACACAATACTGGACCTTATTCTCATTATCAGACTCCACTGGCTAATGAGCTTTCTATTGTGTGGAGTTAAGCAGTGTGTGTATGTCTGTGTGTTGGTGTGTCGGTGTGTATCTGTGTGTGTGTGTTGAATGACCTTGCATTGTGTTTGGGGGATTAGACCGCAGTTAGCTTTCTGTGCAAACAAGATGCCCAGAGGAGTCTGCTCCCTGATATCATTTCTCACTTCTGGTACCAACTTTATACAACATTTATTCTAGCTCCAGTGTATTACAGATTTTTAAACACTCAGATTAAAGAAATATAAATCTATTCTGAAGCATCTAGATTCACCTTATATAGGGTTTACCAAGACTTTATGAATGCCCTATCAAGCCTTTACAAGTTGTAGTTTGTTTAATGTGGTACCTTAACCTTTCTTTCAAAACCACAAGACTGTAAACACCCTATAGACAGCCTAGTAGCCTATAGGGTTTATACGGCCTATAGTTCCCTGAACGTCCTGTCAACCAAATGAATTACTGATTGATTACTGATATTACGACCTACAATTGACCAGTGAGGGCTTTAGACATCCTCTAAGGGAGCTGGGGTTAGCGAGCCTACAGTAGACCCAATTGTCTTCCAGTTCATTGGATCCTCCACCACCACCAGTTGGCACCACTCGGTCATGGCTATAAAGAATAGAGATTATGTCAAATTGACATCAAAAGTTGCATTTTAGCTAACCCTAAACATTTTCCTAAATGTAACCTATATCTCCTAACCTGCTACGCTAATTCTCCTAACCTGCTACGAAAAGTAAATTCTGGTAATTTCTGACATAACCTGTTGTCCCTTCTAGCCAAAACCCACACACTCTTACCAACCGGTTGCTAAGGAGCTTGGGAGCTAGCTAATCTGTTGCCGGGGTGCCGCAGCCCCTGACTGCGACTGGCCACCGATCCACTTCCATTGTTCTGTTCAATTGTTCTGTTCCATTATTCTCTGTTCCAATCCGTGGTTTTTAGGACCGTGTTTCCCATTATGCTGTTCTGTTCTACATGATGGGATGAGGTACTGTCTCTTCATAATGCCCTGTGTTGCAATTAGGAGCAATCCCAAAAGATGGAGAGAATTAAGTAAAGCTGCCTGCACTAACTGTATGTGAAGCTGCCTGCGCTAACTGTATGTGAAGCTGCCTGCACTAACTGTATGTGAAGCGGCCGCCACCCTCCTATTTTTAGTTGTTTTTTCTCACTCAGCAACGACAACTCTCTCACTCTCTTTCTGAGTCACTATGTTATTCGTCAATTAATTTATTCGTTTCTGTCTCTCTTAGTGTCCCTCTCTCACCTTTCCCAGTGTCACAATTGTCCTGATTTAAAATAGTAACTCAACATTTTATTGACGTAGACAGAGTTATTGAGAGAAAAAGGAAGAGGTGACAAAGAAGCCCTAAACGAGTGTCCTATTTGATTCGTCAGTTTCTCTCAACATGAACACAACCTGAAGAATATAAAAGCAACACACTTTTTTCATTCTCCTTCATCCCTCCAAATGAATCATCTTTCACCATGCATCCTCTTGCTGTCATCTTCTGTCCTGTATAGTTCTCTCGTCCTCCTGCATTGGTTCCATCTCTACACTCCATTACAGATGTAGGATCTTAATTTGATCACTCTTTTGTTGCTTAGAATACAAGGCCAGAGTCCCATCCCTCACTCGTCTGTTGTTCACAAATCTGTCCTTCTCTTCAACTCTGTCAGTATTCACATTCCCCTATTTCCTTATGCTTATGCTGTTCTTTACCTTTTTCTATTTAACCCCATTCCTATTCTCCTCTCCTCTCTCTTGCACATTTCCTTTTTTCTTTTCAATGTTTAATCATGTCTTTGATGGGGTCAGTGATATTGTGTGTGGACTTTCAACAGTTGACTAAAGGTTTTAGAGTGTCTGCCTGGAATGGTGCATTCTGATACATCGGGGCGGCAGGTAGCTTAGTGGTTAAGAGCGTTGTGCCAGTAACCGAAAGGTCGCTGGTTCTAATCCCCGAGCCGACTAGGTGAAAAATCTGTCGTTGTGCCCTTGAGCAAGGCACTTAACCCTAATTGCTCCTGTAAGTCGCTCTGGATAAGAGCGTCTGCTAAATGACTAAAATGTAAATGTAAATGTAATACATTCCCTCAATGTAATAACGACTATCTGGCCTTTCTCTGTTGAGTGAATTCCAGGCATGGGAATTACCAAGTGATACAATTAAACGAGAAAAGATGACAGATGATTAAAATCTAACAACATTATCTGTCTGCTTCTCGTGACAGCAGATAGGTTTTCTCTGACAACGGCCAGCTGTTTTGATTCACAATTTAATTCAAAGCATATAGTGTTTGGGATGAAATGCAAATCAGCTATGTCGTCTTTGATACATTTGGATGACAAGTGAGAACGTTTGTCATATTCGTATTGAGTCACAGCTGTTATTCATTTAATTTGATTGTACGATTTGTTAATCATAGCTGCCGATTAAGCCCATTAATACAGTGTTCAATACAGTGTTAATGAGTATACACTCCATAGTGTTAGTCCACAGTGTACAAGACCAGCGTTAGCTAGTGCTTGTTGCCTGTACAGGCGCCAAAACAACAGTATTTTCCATCTTCTTTTTAAATGGTGAGCCAACATGTTTTCAGCACATTTATTTTCCTGACTGATCAAAACAATTTTTTTCATGGCTCTCTCTTCACTCACTGCAGCAGAGATATAGTGAGCAATATGTTTGGAACATCAAATCGCAATAAAATCACAGTATCGAATCGCAATATACAGTGGGGAGAATAAGTATTTGATACACTGCCGATTCTACAGGTTTTCCTACTTACAAAGCATGTAGAGGTCTGTAATTTGTATCATAGGTACACTTCATCTGTGAGAGACGGAATCTAAAACAAAAATCCAGAAAATCACATTGTATGATTTTTAAGTAATTAATTTGCATTTTATTGCATGACATACAGTGGGGAAAAAAAGTATTTAGTCAGCCACCAATTGTGCAAGTTCTCCCACTTAAAAAGATGAGAGAGGCCTGTAATTTTCATCATAGGTACACGTCAACTATGACAGACAAAATGAGGGAAAAAAATCCAGAAAATCACATTGTAGGATTTTTAATGAATTTATTTGCAAATTATGGTGGAAAATAAGTATTTGGTCAATAACAAAAGTTTCTCAATACTTTGTTATATACCCTTTGTTGGCAATGACACAGGTCAAATGTTTTCTGTAAGTTTTCACAAGGTTTTCACACACTGTTGCTGGTATTTTGGCCCATTCCTCCATGCAGATCTCCTCTAGAGCAGTGATGTTTTGGGGCTGTCGCTGGGCAACACGGACTTTCAACTCCCTCCAAAGATTTTCTATGGGGTTGAGATCTGGAGACTGGCTAGGCCACTCCAGGACCTTGAAATGCTTCTTACGAAGCCAACCTTCGTTGCCCGGGCGGTGTGTTTGGGATCATTGTCATGCTGAAAGGCCCAGCCACGTTTCATCTTCAATGCCCTTGCTGATGGAAGGAGGTTTTCACTCAAAATCTCACGATACATGGCCCCATTCATTCTTTCCTTAACACGGATCAGTCGTCCTGGTCCCTTTGCAGAAAAACAGCCCCAAAGCATGATGTTTCCACCCCCATGCTTCACAGTAGGTATGGTGTTCTTTGGATGCAACTCAGCATTCTTTGTCCTCCAAACACGACGAGTTGAGTTTTTACCAAAAAGTTATATTTTGGTTTCATCTGACCATATGACATTCTCCCAATCCTCTTCTGGATCATCCAAATGCACTCTAGCAAACTTCAGACGGGCCTGGACATGTACTGGCTTAAGCAGGGGGACACGTCTGGCACTGCAGGATTTGAGTCCCTGGCGGCGTAGTGTGTTACTGATGGTAGGCTTTGTTACTTTGGTCCCAGCTCTCTGCAGGTCATTCACTAGGTCCCCCCGTGTGGTTCTGGGATTTTTGCTCACCGTTCTTGTGATCATTTTGACCCCACGGTGTGAGATCTTGCGTGGAGCCCCAGATCGAGGGAGATTATCAGTGGTTTTGTATGTCTTCCATTTCCTAATAATTGCTCCCACAGTTGATTTCTTCAAACCAAGCTGCTTACCTATTGCAGATTCAGTCTTCCCAGCCTGGTGCAGGTCTACAATGTTGTTTCTGGTGTCCTTTGACAGCTCTTTGGTCTTGGCCATAGTGGAGTTTGGAGTGTGACTGTTTGAGGTTGTGGACAGGTGTCTTTTATACTGATAACAAGTTCAAACAGGTGCCATTAATACAGGTAACGAGTGGAGGACAGAGGAGCCTCTTAAAGAAGAAGTTACAGGTCTGTGAGAGCCAGAAATCTTGCTTATTTGTAGGTGACCAAATACGTATTTTCCACCATAATTTGCAAATAAATTCATAAAAAATCCTACAATGTGATTCTCTGGAAAAAAAAATCTCAATTTGTCTGTCATAGTTGACGTGTACCTATGATGAAAATTACAGGACTCTCTCATCGTTTTAAGTGGGAGAACTTGCACAATTGGTGGCTGACTAAATACTTTTTCCCCCTTCTGTAAGTATTTGATACATCAGAAAAGCAGACCTTAATATTTGGTACAGAAACCTTTGTTTGCAATTACAGAGATCATACGTTTCCTGTAGGTCTTGACCAGGTTTGCACACACTGCAGCAGGGATTTTGGCCCACTCCTTCATACAGACCTTCTCCAGATCCTTCAGGTTTCGGGGCTGTCGCTGGGCAATACAGACTTTCAGCTCCCTACAAAGATTTTCTATTGGGTTCTGGTCTGGAGACTGGCTAGGCCACTCCAGGAACTTGAGATGCTTCTTACGGAGCCACTCCTTAGTTGCCCTGGCTGTGTGTTTCGGGTCGTTG
>NW_028161651.1:0-2500 GCF_964263955.1 Coregonus lavaretus | reverse complement strand
TCTCTGCAGGTCATTCACTAGGTCCCCCCGCGTGGTTCTGGGATTTTTGCTCACCGTTCTTGTGATCATTTTGACCCCACGGGGTGAGATCTTGCGTGGAGCCCCAGATCGAGGGAGATTATCAGTGGTCTTGTATGTCTTCCATTTCCTAATAATTGCTCCCACAGCTGATTTCTTCAAACCAAGCTGCTTACCTATTGCAGATTCAGTCTTCCCAGCCTGGTGCAGGTCTACAATTTTGTTTCTGGTGTCCTTTGACAGCTCTTTGGTCTTGGCCATAGTGGAGTTTGGAGTGTGACTGTTTGAGGTTGTGGACAGGTGTCTTTTATACTGATAACAAGTTCAAACAGGTACCATTAATACAGGTAACGAGTGGAGGACAGAGGAGCCTCTTAAAGAAGAAGTTACAGGTCTGTGAGAGCCAGAAATCTTGCTTGTTTGTAGGTGACCAAATACTTATTTTCAACCATAATTTGCAAATAAATTCATTAAAAATCCTACAATGTGATTTTCAGGAAAGAAAAATCTCAATTTGTCTGTCATAGTTGACGTGTACCTATGATGAAAATTACAGGCCTCTCTCATCTTTTTAAGTGGGAGAACTTGCACAATTGGTGGCTGACTAAATACTTTTTTCCCCCACTGTAATTCTACAAATAAATAAATAATTTCCACTATCCACACAACATAGGAAATGTTACTCTTCGCTACCAGCCAAACCACGAACACAAATACATAATTATAATATAATTTGTGCAACTTTGTATAACTTTATTAGAATACAATGTCATTTTATTCAAAATACAACACAATCATAATTTAGTTTCAAATGTCAAATGTGTACAGTTCAGGAATATTTCCTTTTACCCTCTTGATGAGAAATTGTCATGTTTTATTAAGACAAGTAAAATTATTAATGGATTACATAAATTGTAATGAAATACTTTATTTTAGTTGTAGGGAATGATTGTCAAATAGATAAATCACCCTTAGTCTACTCAAATAGCAAGATTAAAATGTTCTGATAATAAAACTCACCAGAGGGTGAAATCATCTTGAAAACCGTTGGTTGCAATCGGGACTAAAAGATAATCCCAACATCCGCGTAATGGAGCGGTAAATCGGGGCTGGATGATGGTTGCAATTGAGATCAGCTATGCGGGTGATTTTAGCTCGTATTGATGGTTTAATCAGAGATCAGTTGGAGATAATCTAGTGGCCATCAGTTGTTGCAATTGTTAATAATATTTCAACACAATGGGCCAGAGTCCAGGCTAGTCTTCTAATGGAATTGTGATTTCACAATCATTCCCAGAGTCCTATGTCTTTCTGGTTGTACATAGAGGAAAACACACACAGTTTTCTAGACCCACACCAGACCCCCCTCCAGCATCAGACAGACAGCTGTGGGCCATTACCACCCACTGCCATTCATCATGCGGTCACACCCCATGTCACATAAAACATTCCTATAATTAGGTAATGTAGAATAGATGTAATTGCTCTGTAATTGTAGCTATTGTTATTCACCTCGTGTTTTTTTGTCATTGCTCGGCTGTGTGTGATTACACGGAGCGTGGTGTGTGCGCGTGTCTGTTAGTGTACATGCATGTAAAAATGTTTCTATGTTTGTGTGCGTACAGTGCAACAGAGTGTAAGTGGATATTTCGTCACACTAATGGCGTCTTTAGCAAGACCGTTTCGATGGAAACCGCGTTGCCACGGAAACACTGCATGTCTCTTTGAATTAGAAATGTCTCTCTCTTTCCTTCACTCCCTCTCCCTATCTCTTCCTCTCTCTCTCTGCCTCTCTCACTCCTCCCACACTCCCTATCTCCCTTGACCACTCTATCTCTCTCTCTCTCTCTCTCTCTCTCTCTCTCTCTCTCTCTCTCTCTCTCTCTCTCTCTCTCTCTCTCTCTCTCTCTCTGTAACACTCACTTTCTCTCTACCTCTGTCTTTCTCTTTCTATGAATCTGACAGTACAGCTGATGCCAGTCAAAAAAGTGTATTCAGTTAGATGAGAGATGGACCCAGAAATGGAGAGTTGGCTGGTTGCATTTATTCTCTCAGAGAAGTGTGGTAGGGTTAGGGCAGCGGAAAATGTTTGGAGAAAATTGTTTTGAATCAAATGTTACAAATTGCAAAAGAGAAACGGTTGAAAACCAAAATGACAGGAGGAAAAAAGAGATAGGAGATATTGCAGATGAAAGGAGGTGAACAAGGGAGAGGGAGAGGGATTTTTTTTGGTGCTTTTTGGCATCAGTGTCCATACTGCCTTACCAATCTATCCCATTTGAATTAAGAGAGAGAGAGAGCGCGAGAGAGAGAGCACGAGAGAGAGAGCGCGAGAGAGAGAGCGCGAGAGAGAGAGAGAGAGAGAGAGAGAGAGAGAGAGAGAGAGAGAGAGAGAGAGAGAGAGAGAGAGAGAGAGAGAGAAGAGAGAGAGAGAGAGGAGAGAGAAGAGAGAGAGAAGAGAGAGAGAGAGAGAGGAGACCAG
>NW_028161652.1:0-41693 GCF_964263955.1 Coregonus lavaretus | reverse complement strand
GTTTGTTTGTTATATTCATCTGTTCCTCCACGGGGTCACATGCTTGACCTCTCTTATGTCCATAGTGAATCCTCAAAGTTGCAACTCTTCACGCTATATATGCCAGTAACCGAAAGGTCGTTGGTTCTAATCCCCGAGCCGACTAGGTGAAAAATCTGTCGATGTGCCCTTGAGCAAGGCACTTAACCCTAATTGCTCCTGTAAGTCGCTCTGGATAAGAGCGTCTGCTAAATGACTAAAATGTAAAAAATGTATAGGTTTACTTTATCACTTTGTTTTGACTGTGAATATTCATAGGTCATAAGAATATACAGGATGAATCTCAAATGGCAACCTATTCCCTATCTAGTGCACCACTTGCCTAAAGTAGTGCACTATATAGGGTAAAGGATCCCATTTGGGTCGTAGCCACAGACATATAGGAGATATTTCATGTTTTAGGTTCATGTTTACATTTCATGTTATACTGTCCTCTTCTCTCAGTCCTCTGTATGGCTCCACACAAGAGAAAACACAGGTTACTCTGGTAAAGTATATACTAACCTTCCACTTATGACAACGTCATGCCTTTGCAATCTGTGTAAGCATTTTTATATCAATTTTCTCGTGTGCATAAAGTGGTTTTCTCGACATTCTCCACCTCCATCGGGACACATAGTCAACGGTTGGATACAGAACTCTGTGATGTAAATACTATCTAAGAGTTGTGGTATGTAATTTACAATAGAATGTCAATTGAATGTGTTTGAAATTTTGAAATGTTTTGTTGTACAAAGTCTGTTTATTTTTTACATAAGCTCTGGTTTATTATTTTTACAATATTACATTACTACTTGCAGTTTTGGCAATGTTTATTCTTAAAGAATAAAACGAAGCAATTATTAAAAATACATGTTTTATACTAAATTATGACTTATGCTATGTTTGTTACAGAAGTCTCCCGTTGACATGCTTGTATCAAGAACTGAACTGTTTAGAACAGTTTCACTGAGGGCTTCAATTTAGGGCTAAATTCAATCAGATTGACCTCCGCATAGCGGTTGTTTTGGTGGTGTCAGAGGTGGAACTGTGTTAGAGCTGTTAAAACCATTACCTTATCGAGGACACTACCATTGGATGCAACGAAAACCACACTCCACTATGATCCGACAAATTCCATGCAGCCCGCGTTAGAAATTCATGCAGCCGCGTTACAAGTTCAAACACTCGAATTAGACTGATAGGCCATAAAGCCCCCCATCCAAATGAACATGAAAACATGCATTAGCCTAACATCAATGGTTTGACATTTGAGAGTCATCAATTCTATCATCGACAGAGCCTTCACCTTCTAGTGCTGTTTTGAACTTCTAACACGATAGGGATACTAAAGGAGTGGTCTGTGACACACGAGCAGCCGTTCACCGATGTGTCAGCTCATACCGCTGTTACACCTCCAACACCGCCAAAACATCTGATATGCGGATGACGGTCAACGCTGGTTAACGCTGGTTAACGCTGGTTAATGCTCAACCTGATTGAATCTATTGGAGCTGTTCAGCTCTTCAATCTGTTCATCGATTGATCCAGTATTGATGGGTTGATGAGCACTAATCCAAAAAACGTATTAGCATTAGGTGCTGTGGATTAGGCCAGCCAGCTTGAGGCCAGGACTGTTACATAAAAGAGTGTGTACCAGTAATCCACTTGCGTTCACACACACTGCCATTAACAGGGCCCGCCTATCTTTAGCAAGGTTGTATGTGACACATGCATGCGTGCACGGTCATACACACACACACCATAATGCATGCAAGACGTATGATCTGTAATGAACCTCTACTGAATTTCTACTGAACCTCTACTGAACTTCTACTGAACCTCTACTGAACCTCTACTGAACTTTGGGTTCCTAACTCTGATTCATCATGGTTCACACCCACATTTGGAAATGGTTTAGCCATGTGAGTGTTATTTGGAGGCTATCTGCCATTAGCCCCAGTTCCTTGTCCTGCCCGTGCCAACTTAATGTCCACATCATTTATGAGCATACTGCCTCCAAACAACAAAACTCAGGAAAACATGCAGGGGGAAAAAGAAGTACAATTGCAGCATAATATTGTCCTGAAAACCTCCTCAAACCTTGGCCGTGTAGAGAGTGACTCACCTTGGATCAGATGCATGAGACCCAGATGACTTAATACCAGTTGTAGACGTTATACCTTCACCGCCCTGCCTTAGGCACACACACCCACATACACACACACACATACATACACACACCCACATACACACACACATACACACACACACAGACACACACACACACACACACACACACAGACACACACACACATACATACACACACCCACATACACACACAGACACACACATACACACACACACAGACACACACACACACACACACAGACAGACACACACACACACACATGCACATACACACACGCACGCACGCACGCTCACACACACACACAAACACACACACACACACGCAGACACTCAGACACACACACGCAGACACACACACACATACACACACACACATACACACACACACATACAAACACACACACACAGCTAGACAGCTCCACTACACTTGTCATCCCTGTGGGACGTCTCTGTGACCACAGTGTGTGTTTCTGTCATTAGTTAGACCCAACACACTGAGAGCCCTCCAGATGGCTCAGTCTTAGTCTGGGCTCTGTTCTCTGGCTACAGTCACTCTGGGTGATCCCTGGCTCTCTGTCAGCCCCACAGACACACACACACACACACACTCACAGGGTGGGACTGGCTCACAATAGTAGGGTGCCCCTAAACACTGACCTACAATGACCTGGTATCGTTTAGGATTTTGAGAGGGTAAATTGATGCTAGATCTGTGTCTATTTTCTACCCACCCAGCTACAGCAGGCAGTGATGCCCAGAGGACATGATCCTGTCCCTAACAGGACATCACAGTTCCTTGCGCTGTGTCATTGTGTCTGGGACATGAGCGTACAGTGCCTTGCAAAAGTATTCATCCCCCTTGGCATTTTTTCCTATTTTGTTGCATTACAACCTGTAATTTAAATTGATTTTTATTTGGATTTCATGTAATAGACATGAACAAAATAGTCCAAATTGGTGAAGTGGAAGAAAAATATTACTTCCTTTAAAAAGTGGTGCGTGCATATGTATTCATCCCTTTTGCTATGAAGCCCCTAAATAAGATCTGGTGCAACCAATTACCTTCAGAAGTCACATAATTAGTTAGATTGCACACAGGTGGACTTTATTTAAGTGTCACATAATCTGACACATGATCTCAGTATATATACACCTGTTCTGAAAGGCCCCAGAGTCTGCAACACCACTAAGAAAGGGGCACCACCAAGCCAGCGGCACCATGAAGAACAAGGAGCTCTCCAAACAGGTCAGGGACAAAGTTGTGGAGAAGTACAGATCAGGGTTGTGTTATAAAAAAATATCTGAAACTTCGAACATCCCAGGGAGCACCATTAAATCCATTATTAAAAAATTGAAAGAATATGGCACCACAACAAACCTGCCAAGAGAGGGCCGCCCACCAAAACTCACGGACCAGGCAAGGAGGGCATTAATCAGAGGCAACAAAGAGACCAAAGATAACCCTGAAGGAGCTGCAAAGCTCCACAGTGGAGATTGGAGTATCTGTCTATAGGACCACTTTAAGCCATACACTCCACAGAGCTGGGCTTTACGGAAGAGTGGCCAGAAAAAAGCCATTGCTTAAAGAAGAAAATAACCAAACAACGTTTGGTGTTCGCCAAAAGCCATGTGGGAGACTCCCAAACATATGGAAGAAGGTACTCTGGTCAGATGAGACTAAAATTTAGCTTTTTGACCATCAAGGAAAACGCTA
This sequence comes from Coregonus lavaretus, assembly GCF_964263955.1. Classification (NCBI taxonomy): domain Eukaryota; kingdom Metazoa; phylum Chordata; class Actinopteri; order Salmoniformes; family Salmonidae; genus Coregonus; species Coregonus lavaretus. Next base: position 37,809 of record NW_028161652.1, on the reverse strand, counting down.
TGTCTGGCGCAAACCCAACACCTCTCATCACCCCGAGAACTCCTGTAGCTTAGTTGGTAGAGCATGGCGCTTGCAACGCCAGGGTTGTGGGTTGGATTCCCACGGAGGCGCAATATGAAAAATGTATGCACTCACTAACTGTAAGTTGCTCTGGATAAGAGCGTCTGCTAAAATGACTATAATGTAAAGTGAAATTTCCACAGTGAAGTATGGTGGTGGCAGCATCATGCTGTGGGGGTGTTTTTCATCGGAAGGGACTGGGAAACTGCTCAGAACCGAAGGAATGATGGATGGCGCTAAATACAGGGAAATTCTTGAGGGAAACCTGTTTCAGTCTTCCAGAGATTTGAGACTGGGACAGAGGTTCACCTTCTAGCAGGACAATGACCCTAAGCATACTGCTAAAGCAACACTCAAGTGGTTTAAGGGGAAACATTTAAATGTCTTGCAATGGCCTAGTCAAAGCCCAGACCTCAATCCAATTGAGAATCTATGGTATGCCTTAAAGATTGCTGTACACCAGCGGAACTCATCCAACTTGAAGGAGCTGGAGCAGTTTTGCCTTGAAGAATGGGAAAAAATCCCAGTGGCTAGATGTGCCAAGCTTATAGAGACATACCCCAAGAGACTTGCAGCTGTAATTGCTGCAAAAGGTGGTTCTACAAAGTATTGACTTTGGGGTGGTGAATAGTTATGCACGCTCAGGTTTTCTGTTTTTTTTTTGGTCTTATTTCTTGTTTGTTTCACAATAGAAAATAATTTGCATATTCAAAGTGGTAGGCATGTTGTGTAAATCAAATGATACAAACCATTTTAATTCCAGGTTGTAAGGCAACAAAATAGGAAAAATGCCAAGGGGGGTGAATACTTTCGCAAGCCACTGTACCTGCTGCCTACTGCAGCTGGGTAGTGGATAGTACAGTGACTGGGGCTGAGGGAGCAGACAGAGGGGTGTGTAGGAAGGACAGGAGCTCACAGGAAACCCCATGGAGCTGCAATGCATGCTGGGACCTTGATTTAGGAGGAGCTTTAGAGGCACATCAAGGCCCCCCGCATGGCTATTATCTATCCTATCCCTTCCCCTCTCTCTCTCTCTCTCTCTCTCCCTTCCCCTCTCTCTCTCTCTTCTGCCTGCTTCTCTCTCTCTCTAGTTCACTCTCACTTTTCTGCTTACTGCCATTATGCTATTGTCTCCTCTAGATCTGTTTCCCTCTTCTACATGACTACAGCTAACTTCTGAGAAGTTGGATATTGACTAATTACTGACAGATTGATCTAGAATTAATCCAATTGTTAAACAGCAATCTAATTTTATGTCAACATAATGAATATCACCACATAACATAGATTGTGATTGTAATTTAGTCTCTTTCCCTCAGTAATAGTATAACTGGGAGATGTTGAGAATCAGTGTGTTAACTAAGGTCTGAATGAGAAACTTAGGAGGTAATGAGTGAGCTGCTCTCATCAGGTTTTAACACAGTGGGATTCTGAAGCCCTCGTCTACTCTACTCTACTCTGCTTTGCTCTACTCTACATTCCTCTGCTCTACTCTGCTCTACTCTACGCTGCTCTGCTCTACGCTACACTGTTCTACTCTGCTCTGCTCTGCTCTGCTCTACTCTGCTCTTCTCTACTGTACGCTACTCTACTCTGCTCTACTCTACAATACTCTTCTCTGCTTTGCTCTATGCTACTCTGCTCTGCTCTACTCTACTCTGCTCTGCTCTCATTTGTCCTCTATCCTCCTATCTCATATCATCCACATTGTTTTTCTCATCATTGTCAAAAGCAATGAAAGATCTGTGTTGCTGAACAGACCAACGGATCAATATGAGGAGTGATGAGAGATGTTTATTGCCTGGAGTAAGGCCTGGTCTCAGTGAGAGATGTCTACTGCCTGGAGTAAGGCCTGGTCTCAGTGAGAGATGTCTACTGCCTGGAGTAAGGCCTGGTCTCGGTGAGCGATGACTCTGGACGCGTCCTGTCCCACAATCCCAGGATTTACTCAAGCTGTTAGCTAATGTTAGGGTTGGCACCTACTGTGGCGACAGACAGCTTTTTCCCCAGCATGACTGCCCATAACAAATCCTGGCACCCCCAAGCTTGACCTATTAATGTGGAACCCCCCATAATCATTCAGAATACTGTGGCAATGTTGGACCAGCTCAGGAACCACCGAGAATCAATGTGGACTTTGAACCCTGAATGTGACCACACGTTATAACGTGAATATTGACATTCTCTGTGCCACCACTGGGGGGCCCTGTCTGTGTGTGGAGGTCCAAGATTGACGCCTCCATCTCCGTACAAGTAGAACGAAGTTGACCCTGGACACAGATCTGAGGTGAGTTTTGTTTTTCCACTGTTATGGTTAAGGTTAGGTTTTGGAGACGGTAAGCTGATCCTAGATCTGTTGTAATATCTGAGTGCAACTTCCGAGCCCTGGAATGCTGGGTAGCTATGTGTTTTCAAACCTAGAAACCTAGAATCCTCTCTATACCCTCATTGTTATCTTTGGGTATTTTCAGTGCACATTTCGGAGACATACTATTACATTGTGGGTTTTTATGACCCCTACATTCTTTGAAAAAAGGGTTCCAAAAGGGTTCTTCGGCTGTCCCCATAGGAGAACCCTTTTTTTGTTCTAGGTAAAACAGTATAACCATTTAGGGTTCCATGTAGAACCCTCTGTGGAAAGAACCAAAAGGGTTCTACCTGGAACTAACAAGGATTCTTCAAAGGGTTCTCCTATAGGGACAGCCGAAGAACCCTTTTAGGTTCTAGATAGCACCTTTTTTTCTAAGAGTGTATACATGGAGGGTATACATGGAGCCTATGGAGCATGTACATACACACACACACACTATACTGCATGATTATGTATATAAAACTATAGAGAAGAGGCACCCACCCTCTGACACTGATTCACCTCTCTAACCCCCTGTCTCTGTCTGTAGTAACGGTGATGCAGAAGTGTCGTTTGATAACTCAATCAGGCTGCAGCACATTTCAGGGTGTCAGGACAGACTCCTGTTCAGTGTCCTGTAAAACGCTGCTGATTTACAACCAGCCTGAACGCTCAGGATCCTGCACAACTCTCAGAAGTAACTAGCTGATAGTCGCAGAGAGAGCACTCTATGAAACGTGCGGTCTTGTTAGGGACTGCTGTTGACTACTTATAATATGGTCATAGAAAAGAGATTGGCTAATTGTTTGACTATAGATGACTGATGACTGTGTATAGACGGCTACAGAGAACAGTGGAACCATATGTAGAAGTTCCATCTCCTCTCATTTCAGTGCAAAATAAAAGCATCAGGTGTTTTATTCCTCTTTTTGCCAGTCTCTCTCTTTCTCTCTCTTTCTTTCTCTCTCTCTCTCTCTCTCTCTCTCTCTCTCTCTCTCTCTCTCTCTCTCTCTCTCTGTCTCTCTCTCTCTCTCTCTCTGTCTCTCTGTCTCTCTCTCTCTCTCTCTCTCTGTCTCTCTCTCTCTCTCTCTCTCCTCTCTCTCTGTCTCTCTCTCTCTCTCTCTCTCGCTCTCTCTCTCTCTCTCTCTCTCTCTCTCTCTCTCTCTCTCTCTCTCTCTCTGTCTCTCTCTCTCTCTCTCTCTCTCTCTCTCTCTCTCTCTCTCTCTCTCTCTGTCTCTCTCTCTCTCTCCACTCTCTCTCTCTCTCTCTCTCTCTCTCTCTCTCTCCTCTCTCCTCTCTCTCTCTCTCTCTGTCTCTCTCTCTCTCTCTCTCTCTCTTCCCTCTCTCTCTCTCTCTCTATTTCCTCTTTATCAATCTTTTTTAAATGTTATTTATTTTTATTTGATCACTATTTGCATTCTCCCTCTGTCTGATGCAGGCCCGCTAATGTCTCCAGTGTGTTTTTCGCGAGAGAGAGGAAGAGAGGAAGAGGAACAGGGAGGGAAGAGAGTGGCGTGTGGCTGTACTACTGCTCTCCTTTCGGCCCAGGTGCCTCGCCAGCAGAGCAGCGGTCTCAGGGTGAGAGCGAGTTCATTGGCTAATAGAGCTCTTGAGGTCATCACCAGGGGACAAGGGTCTGTCGGTCTGTCTGTCTTAGATCATCAGGCCAGAACCACTTTAACCATCTTAAATCCTTTTCTTTACCATTGAGTTTAAGAGGTTAAAGTGTGGGTAGACCTTCTGAACATCCAATGAATAGGTCTGAACCACAGCCAGAGGCCATGTGGTGTGCTATTCTATTCTGACATGGCACTAATAGTGGCCATATACCAGTTAGCAACATGCAGGCTGTGTTCTCCTCAATGACTCCACATTGATAGATGAGTTCTTCCGGTACATTTCTATGGAAACCCCCCACAGTGCTTGGGCAGATAGTGACATACAGCATATGTTCTGACTGCTAATGTGAGCACAGCGACCTTAAAGGTGAACTTTGATCTTCTTTCCTATTTTCCAAATTGAAAACATACGACTTTCCATCTCTGTGTGTTTAAGACACATTCACCGTGGCAGTGCATTTGTGTAACAACACATGATATCAGCCACTGTCTGCAGCAGCGAGTCAACGACCCTCCTGCCTCTCGTGCCAGAGCTCCTCATTCTCCTTAAACGTTATGTTTTGGCCCTTAAAAAGTAATTCATAGCTCTTTATGATGATTCAATTCCCCTAACGTCCTCCGGGTTGCTGCCAAGGAGCTTCTCCATGTTATTCAGAGGCCTAGTGGCTGGTGAGGTAACTATTCTTTAGTGCTTTATACCAGACAGATGTTCTCTCTCTCTCTCTCTCTCTCTCTCTCTCTCTCTGTCTCTGTCTCTGTCTCTCTCTCTCTCTCTCTCTCTCTCTCTCTCTCTCTCTCTCTCTCTCTGTCTCTCTCTCTCTCTCTCTCTCTCTCTCTCTCTCTCTCTCTCTGTGTGTGTGCATGTGTGTGTCTGTGTTTGGGTGCATGTCAGTTGTTCATCTTAAACATAGGGGTTTAGCTCTGATACAAGGCTACCCAACGGAGTTAGCGTAAAATAAGTCAAAGAGACATTTCCTTTCAAAACAACATTCCGTGGTGTGTACACTGGCTGATAATGTACCACAGATTGTTTCGATGAGAAGAGATGGTTTATAACGTGCGTATGACTGACTGTTGAATCAGGGTCGTGTACGCATCACAAAACTCCCACTGGGCACACACTGTTGTTTCCTAGTCATTTGAATAAAATTACATTGAGGCAACGTGGAATAGGCGTTGAATTGACGTCTGTGACCAATGGGCTTTTTTACGTTGCGGTAAAGCCTAGGCATTGGTTTTGGGGACCTAACATAACTCGTCAGGTCTCAGACAATGTTACACATCATGCGACCGTGGTTGACAGAACAAACTTCGCTACTTCATCCATAGACACTTCAAGTCTTTACCTCACCTGTGAGATCGTCATTGATCGTCATCGTCAATGACGTAAATATACTTTTAACCTCTGAAATGAATTTAAAGAGAGACCACCTCTTGCTTTGATGCATTGGTGTATCTGTCCCTACAAAACACCTATTTTATTGTCCTCTCTGCCATTAGCAGAGGGATTGAGACTGAGTATCATCCAGATCATATTTCTAACTGACACTGAGCCGCGCTACGTCAGGAGAGTGAAAAACATGATCTTAACTTTCAGATATGGCCCTGCCAACCCCACTGTCAGGAAGGCTCTCAGCTCAGTGGTTTTGTGTAGGAAACGCTTTTCACTGATTTTCAGTGAACCATCCTCTGGTGCGTCTGCAGCCCAGCTGGTGCGTCTCTGACTGGGGGAGACAAGTAGGTCCAGGTCAGTCCTGGATCAGGCCTCTAAAATATATGAAAGGAAGTTATTTTTCAATGGCTGGGTGAGTTTGGATGTGTTTACAGTACAGTACCACTTCTCTCTTTAGGGACAAGCCTATGTCCAATGCTCTCTCTCTCTCTCTCTCTCTCTCTCTCTCTCTCTCTCCCCCTCTCTCTCTCTCTCTCTCTCTCTCTCTCCCCCTTTGTGACATGACAATGCACATGTTTTCTCTCGCTCCCTCTATGAAATCACATCTTTGGGTTTAGGTATACAGTGGGGAAAAAAAGTATTTAGTCAGCCACCAATTGTGCATGTTCTCCCACTTAAAAAGATGAGAGAGGCCTGTAATTTTCATCATAGGTACACGTCAACTATGACAGACAAAATGAGAAAAAAATATCCAGAAAATCACATTGTAGGATTTTTTATGAATTTATTTGCAAATTATGGTGGAAAATAAGTATTTGGTCAACAACAAAAGTTTCTCAATACTTTGTTATATACCCTTTGTTGGCAATGACACAGGTCAAACGTTTTCTGTAAGTCTTCACAAGGTTTTCACACACTGTTGCTGGTAATTTGGCTCATTCCTCCATGCAGATCTCCTCTAGTGCAGTGATGTTTTGGGGCTGTCGCTGGGCAACACCGACTTTCAACTCCCTCCAAAGATGTTCTATGGGGTTGAGATCTGGAGACTGGCTAGGCCACTCCAGGACCTTGAAATGCTTCTTACGAAGCCACTCCTTCGTTGCCCGGGCGGTGTGTTTGGGATCATTGTCATGCTGAAAGACCCAGCCACGTTTCATCTTCAATGCCCTTGCTGATGGAAGGAGGTTTTCACTCAAAATCTCACGATACATGGCTCCATTCATTCTTTCCTTTACACGGATCAGTCGTCCTGGTCCCTTTGCAGAAAAACAGCCCCAAAGCATGATGTTTCCACCCCCATGCTTCACAGTAGGTATGGTGTTCTTTGGATGCAACTCAGCATTCTTTGTCCTCCAAACACGACGAGTTGAGTTTTTACCAAAAAGTTCTATTTTGGTTTCATCTGACCATATGACATTCTCCCAATCCTCTTCTGGATCATCCAAATGCACTCTAGCAAACTTCAGACGGGCCTGGACATGTACTGGCTTAAGCAGGGGGACACGTCTATACAGTGCAGGATTTGAGTCCCTGGCGGCGTAGTGTGTAACTGATGGTAGGCTTTGTTACTTTGGTCCCAGCTCTCTGCAGGTCATTCACTAGGTCCCCCCGTGTGGTTCTGGGATTTTTACTCACCGTTCTTGTGATCATTTTGACCCCACGGGGTGAGATCTTGCGTGGAGCCCCAGATCGAGGGAGATTATCAGTGGTCTTGTATGTCTTCCATTTCCTAATAATTGCTCCCACAGTTGATTTATTCAAACCAAGCTGCTTACCTATTGCAGATTCACTCTTCCCAGCCTGGTGCAGGTCTACAATTTTGTTTCTGGTGTCCTTTGACAGCTCTTTGGTCTTGGCCATAGTGGAGTTTGGAGTGTGACTGTTTGAGGTTGTGGACAGGTGTCTTTTATACTGATAACAAGTTCAAACAGGTGCCATTAATACAGGTAACGAGTGGAGGACAGAGGAGCCTCTTAAAGAAGAAGTTACAGGTCTGTGAGAGCCAGAAATCTTGCTTGTTTGTAGGTGACCAAATACTTATTTTCCACCATAATTTGCAAATAGATTCATAAAAAATCCTACAATGTGATTTACTGGATTTTTTTTTCTCATTTTGTCTGTCATAGTTGACGTGTACCTATGATGAAAATTACATGCCTCTCTCATCTTTTTAAGTGGGAGAACTTGCACAATTGGTGGCTGACTAAATACTTTTTTCCCCCACTGTAAATCCAGGAAACGCCTTTTGATTTGACAGCTCTAATGTAGTCCCACCTCCGACACCGCCAAAACAACCGCTATGCGGATGTCGACTATTGAGGGTCTTATTGAATAGAGCCCTTAAGAGTTTAAGGCCGCAATTCAATCAGATCGCGCTTTGCCGTCAATGTGGTAATTTCCGATAAAACCAACATATGCAGCGTTTATCATGAATGCAGTCTCAGCAAACACGGGAACAATGCCTTTAAAAGGTGCATTACCCCTGCGTTAGTTGCCACGGTTCCCTAGTAACGACCTAAGCAGAGAGCTCCTGTAAATATGTACATATTTAGTAATTTTTTAGTGTTTCTAAGTGTTTTCTTTATCAGCTGTTTTGTTTTTTAAAACATTGAGTTTTATTACATGTTTGACCCACAGATTTGCAGATACACTGGCAGGTCAACTCTTTTGGGCTTGGCTAGCTAGCTAGCTGGCTTATCGTTTTTGTTCGAATGATACAGCTGGACACTGTACCAGCTTTTTGGATTCAACTGGCTGCTGGGTCATGATCTTTTGAAAACATCAATTGAAGAGTCACCTGAAGCTTGAGAGGAATGGAAGTTGCAGAAGAGGAATGCAGTGCTGAGGCAGAGGGCTCGTAATGAGGAAGACTGGCTACTACTCTGAACTGTATTTGGTGAGCTTTCTGGTGCCCAGAGCTTCTGAGACATCACCCAAGTGGGTGTGCCATACATTGTGAAGGAGGAGAAGTCCAGTGGCTACATGACTCAGGCTTGTTCCCAGAGAAGCCCTCTACAAGATCATCACCAGACTCCATCTTCATCAACCATCTCCCTGACCACCTTCCTCTGATCAAGCCATGAACTGTCCCTCTCCATCTTTGGAGGATGCATGCACTCAAATACTTGGCCTCTATTGGTTGACCTAGCTAACTATAGCAAGGCTACTCATGATGATATATTGCTTGTTTGTTTTTTGCTTTTGAAGCACTTTGAGATTGTTATGAAAAGCGCTATAGAAATTGTATATATTATTATTATTTGTTTTCCATTTGTGAAGTCACAGTTTTAGTGTACAAGTTCAAGTTGTAGTTCTCCCTTGTTGACATAATAGTTTTAGGGTACAAGTTCAAGTTGTATTTCTCCCTTGTTGACATAATAGTTTTAGGGCCCTATAGATGCGGTATCAATGGAACACAGATGTTCCCTTGACCAGATTGGCGCTCATTCAACAAATCTGATCTAACAAAGTGGATATTTGTCAAATCTGTCATGACTTATGTCAGGCCCACAATGTGCTTACTAAGTCCGATTTGGATATATTTGGCTGTTTCTGCTGCATAACATCAGGTTTAGAAGAAGTGATTTTCAAAAGGCGTTTCCTGGATTACTAAATGCTAACTCCCGTTCGTATAAGCTGGTTAGCATAGCTAGCATACAGAAATCATTGATAATAGTCAAAGTCGTTTTCTACTTTAATGCAGTTGATTGGTAACAATGACATGAACATGTGTTGGGGTTGACATCCATACAAGCTTTATACTCTGATTTTTGTTTTAAAAAATACACATAAACAATAGCCTAAATGTAGCCTATTGTTTCTGGGAGGCCATGAGGAGACTTCCCCAACATGTTTCCATGGCAATTCCATTGTTTTGGTTACCCCGTCCGTCTGTGGGGAAAACAACCTGTGGTTGCCTTGGTTACCCGTTGTTGACATTTTTCAAACACCATTTTTTTGTTGTCTGCTTGTTTGAGTCAATTTCAAAACTAAATATAAGAAAAGTACAACATGTCTAAAGATTACTTTTCAACATTGCCTGTGTTGCCCTCTTGTAATTGGATGTGGTGAGTATGTTAGTGTTTTGAGCATGGAGTGAAGGGTACGATTAAATCTCTCAGTTTGACCGTTCCCCTGTGGGTGAAACAGAGTATGTGTGTGACCCTTATATTCCACAGAGCTCTTTCAGTCGATGTAACAGTTGGTTTTCAAATTCTCTTCCCTGGTCGTGGTGTATTTTCCCAGGAAATCCAAATTACTTCTCCTGTGCATTGTTCCATCTGGTTTGATCTCTAGTTTTCCTGATTCTCTAGCAAGGCTCTCACTTCACTGTCCAACTGTGTGAATGACATTTCGCTTGGCCTCTGGTATCTCATCTTGTACTCCAACACTTTTCCGATCGCTGGATTTTCCTGTTGAGCCTCCCGTATCTCATCTCTGGAGATTGGCTGTGCTGAGTAGCCGCTCTGCCTCTGCTTGTTCTTGGAAATGGCGTTGAATGTGATGTAGCTGGACAGTGGAGTAGGCTCTTCCTGCTGCATGAGGATACCTGGCTTTGTCGTGACTTACTCCCTCTGTACACTGTGTCATGAACGTCTCCATATCCAATGGCATCCTTAAAAGGCCATCTGTGTCAGAAGAAGGCCCAAAAAATTGTCAAAGACTCGAGTCACCCAAGTCATAGACTGTTCTCTCTGCTACCGCACGTCAAACTGTACCGGAGCGCCAAGTCTAGGTCCAAAAGGCTCCTTAACAGCTTCTACCCCCAAGCCATAAGACTATTGAACAATTAATCAAATGGCCACCCGGACTATTTGCATTGTAACCCCCCCCCCCTTTGTTTTTACACTGCTTCTACTCGCTGTTTATTATCTATGCATAGTCACTTTACCCCTACCTACATGTACATATTACTTCAACTAACCTGTACCCCCGTACATTGACTCGGTACTGGTACCCCCTGTATATAGCCTCGTTATTGTCATGTTATTTTATTGTGTTACTTTTTATTTTTTACTTTAGTCTATCTAGTAAATATTTTCTTAACTCTATTTTCTTAAAACTGCATTGTTGGTTAAGGGCTTGTAAATAAGCATTTCACACTAAGGTCTATTTTTTACATTTACATTTTAGTCATTTAGCAGACGCTCTTATCCAGAGCGACTTACAGTTAGTGAATGCATACATTATTTTTTTTCCAACCCCCTGTGGGAATCGAACCCACAACCCTGGCGTTGCAAACGCCATGCTCTACCAACTGAGCTACATCCCTGCCGGCCATTCCCTCCCCTACCCTGGACGACGCTGGGCCAATTGTGCATGTGACAAATACGATTTGATTTGTGTCTCTGTTTGCCTTTCCAGGTCTGTACTTTATGGTGAAGTTGAAATCAGCCAATTCAGCAACCCTCCTCTGTCCTGTTGCATTCAACTTAGTGGTAGTCAGCACATACATGAGGGGGTTGTTGTACTTATATGCCACAAAGGAAGTGTCACGGTTCACTACGACAGAACCCAGAAGCAGACCAGGATGAGGTGAGTTGAACGAAGGTGAGTATTTATTAACAGATTCAAAAAAGATGCAGAGTAATCCAGGAGACGGAGCGGGCGGCGGAGATGAGTTGGTGGAGGTGAAGTGGCAGATCCAATGATGGCACGGCAGCCGCCGACAACCAGGCAGGGGTTGGGTGAAGGTCCCGGGAGAATGACTGTAGACAGAAAAAAACGGAGGTAAGTACACGGCAGGCCAACAAGGTGCAAAACAACAAAACCAACGCTAGTAACTCAGAGGCTGATACGCTGACAAAACATACTGTTCATGGCTAACGATCCGGCAGGGAATGGATGTCAGGTCAGAGCTTATGAAGGGGTGATGATCAGGACCAGGTGTGCCGAAGCTGATGAGAAGCAGGTGCGGGTAATCGAGAGATCACCCGCCTAGCAACGTCGCCCGGCAACCGGACAGGGTGCGTTCAGGAACCTTCAGGAAACAGGAGATTCAGAGCAGAAAAACGGCAACACAGGCAGGAACAGACTCAGGACGCAGGGTTCATTAACATTTTTAAATTTTTAGTCATTTAGCAGACGCTCTTATCCAGAGCGACTTACAGTTAGTGCATACATTATTTTTTTTATTTTTCATACTGGCCCCCCATGGGAATTGAACCCACAACCCTGGCGTTGCAAACGCCATGCCCTACCAACTGAGCTACATCCCTGCCGGCCATTCCCTCCCCTACCCTGGACGACGCAGGGCCAATTATGCGCCGCCCCATGGGTCTCCCGGTCGCGGCCGGCTACGACAGAGCCTGGATTCGAACCAGGATCTCTAGTGGCACAGCTAGCACTGCGATGCAGTGCCTTAGACCACTGCGCCACTCGGGAGACTTAATGACAGTACTTCATGACAGTACCCCCCCCCTCCGACGAACGCCACCGGGCGGACTACCCGGAGCGCCAGGATGGAGGCGGTAGAAGTCACGAAGGAGGTCAGCATCAAGGATCTGACGCCGAGGAATCCAACTCCTCTCCTCAGGACCATACCCCTCCCAGTCCACAAAATACTGGAAACCCCGGCCCCGCCGTCTGGAATCCATGATGCGGCACACCGTGTAGACAGGACCTCCTCCGATCATCCGAGGAGGAGGAGGAGGAGGCGGAGGGGGCAACAGAGGGCTGAGGAGAACAGGCTTGAGGCAGGAGACATGGAAGGTGGGATGGACTCTGAGCGTACTAGGCAACTTGAGTTGAACCACAACAGGATTAATCACTCTCTCCACCACAAACGGACCAATGAACCTCGCGACAGTTTCCTTGACTCAGTCCGCAGAGGAAGGTCCCGTGTAGCCAACCAGACCTTATCTCCGATGGCATAAGCGGGGGCTGGAATACGGTGATGATTCGCCTGGAGCTGATACCGGTCAGAAACTCTAAGGAGGGCCTTTCTGGCCCGATGCCAGGTCCGGTGGCAACGATGAATGTGGGCCTGGACAGAGGGAACCGAGAGATCCTTCTCCTGAGAAGGAAACAAGGGGGGTTGGTAGCCGTATAGGCACTGGAAGGGAGACATCCCAGTGGCAGAAGTAGGGAGAGTATTGTGGGCATACTCAACCCAAGGCAACTGAGAGACCCAAGAGGTGGGGTTGGAGGAAACAAGGCAGCGCAGCATGGATTCCATCTTCTGGTTGGCTCTCTCCGCCTGTCCATTAGATTGGGGGTGAAATCCAGATGTGAGACTGACTGTAGCTCCAATGGACAAACAGAAGGATTTCCAGACAGCAGAGGTGAACTGAGGGCCACGGTCGGAAACTATGTCACTGGGCAATCCGTGGACCCTGAAAACCTCCCTAACCAGGATTTTGGACGTCTCAGAGGCAGAGGGAAGCTTGGAGAAGGGCACAAAGTGGGCGAACTTGCTGAATCTGTCCACAATAGTCAGAATGACCGTGTTCCCCTCAGAAGAGGGTAACCCAGTGACAAAGTCCAGGGCCAGATGCGACCATGGTCGCCGGGGGATCGGTAGGGGGTGAAGAAGTCCAGAGCTGGGCCGATTGGCACTCTTGTTCTGCGCACAAACTGAACAGGCAGCAACAAACCTCCGAGTATCTTCTCCCATGGCAGGCCACCAAAATCGTCTGCGTAGAAGCGCCATCGTCCGAGCCACGCCAGGGTGACAAGCTATCTTGCTGGCGTGGGACCATTGGAGGACAGCCGAACGGACCGACTCAGGCACAAACAACGGACCGGGTGGACCGTTACCGGGGCCGGGCTGCGTCCGAAGGGCCGCCATAACCTCCTCCTCAATCCTCCACATAACGGCTCCCACGACAAGGTTCCGGAGAAGAATCGTCTCAGTCTTGGCCCCACTCTCCTCCGTCTTGGACAACATCCGGGACAAGGCGTCCGCCTTGCCGTTCTTAGACCCCGGTCGGAACGTCAAGGAAAAATTAAAGCGTCCAAAAAACAACGACCACCTGGCCTGACGGGAGTTGAGACGTTTAGCCGATTGCACGTAAGCAAGATTCTTGTGGTCAGTCCAGACAACAAATGGTTGCTCCGCCCCCTCCAACCAGTGGCGCCACTCCTCCAAGGCAAGTTTCACCGTGAGGAGCTCCCGGTTACCCACATCGTAGTTCCTCTCCGCAGACGAAAGACGACGAGAGTAGTAGGTGCAGGGATGGAGTTTACCGTCAGTGGAGCATCGCTGGGACAGGATGGCGCCAACCCCCACATCAGACGCATCCACTTCAACGACAAACTGACGGGCAGTGTCAGGTTGAAAGAGAATCGGAGCGTTGGCGAATTGCCTCTTCAAATCCAGAAATGCTCGGTCCGCCTCAGGATTCCAACTGAAGGTTCTGGTACTAGAAGTCAGGGCAGTTAAAGGAGCGGCCACACGGCTGTAATCATGGATAAATCTACGATAGAAATTCGCAAACCCCAGAAACCTCTGGAGCTGCAATCTCGTACCGGGCTGGGCCCAATCCAGAACCGCCCTAACCTTCTCTTGGTCCATCCTAATCTCTCCCCTGGAGATGATGTACCCGAGGAAGGATGTAGTGTGGGCGTGAAATTCACACTTCTCGGCCTTCACAAACAGGCGATTCTCCAACAACCGCTGCAGAACCTGCTTGACATGCTGGACGTGGCTGGAAAGCTCCTTAGAGAAGATAAGAATGTCATCCAGGTAAACGAACACAAAAAGACCGATCATATCTCTCAGGACATCATTCACCATACTCTGGAACACTGCTGGGGCATTGGTCAGTCCAAACGGCATCACCTGATACTCGAAATGACCCATCGGTGTATTGAAACCAGTCAACCACTCGTCCCCCTCTCTGATCCGGACCAGATGATACGCATTGCGTAGGTCCAGCTTGGTGAACACAGTAGCACCCTGTAAGGAGTCGAAAGCAGAGCTCATCAAGGGCAGGGGATACTTGTTCTTGACCGTGATATCATTCAACCCCCGATAATCAATACAAGGTCGAAGAGAGCCATCCTTTTTACTCACAAAGAAGAATCCTGCCCCCAGGGGTGATGACGAGGGACGAATGAGACCAGCAGCTATGGACTCTTTTATGTAGGTCTCCAAAGCCTCACGTTCAGGTCGGGAGATGCTGTATAACCGTCCCTTGGGATAGGCAGCTCCAGGGAACAGGTTTATGGCATAATCATATGGTCGGTGGGGAGGGAATGACAGAGCCCTCTGCTTACTGAACACTTCCCCCAAATCGTGATATGTTTCGGGAACCAGGGACAAATCTGGGGGTTAGCCTCAATGACCTGACTGGGAACAGAATGGGAACAGGCAGTCTTGAGGCAGTTAGCATGACAATCAATGCTCCAACTAGTTACCTTGCCAGTCACCCAATCGAACGTGGGATTGTGTTCTTTCAGCCAGGGGTAACCAAGGACCAGAGGAACATGGGGAGAAGGCAGAATGAAGAATGAGATAACCTCAGAATGATTCCCTGACAACAGCATCTTAACCGGTTCAGTCCTCATCGTGATACGTGCCAGACTACTGCCGTTCAGAGTGGTAGCTTCAATGGCTTCCGGTAATCGCTCCTTGGGAAGCCCCAGCTGTTCCACCACGTCGGCATCAATAAAGCTGCCATCGGCACCTGAATCGACGAAAGCGTTAATCGCTAAACTCTGATTCCTGTTCATGAGGGTAGCCGGGAAACGGGGTCTGACAGGGGTATTGAGAGGTTGAAACCGGCTCGCTAAAAGTCCTCCCAAACTTAGCGAGCCGGGCAGTTTGACGGCTGCTGGGAACAAGTGGAGATGTAATGTCCCGAACTCCCACAGTAGAGGCAGCGGTTGGTCTCACGTCTATGTTGGCGCTCCTCCTTGGTTAACCCGTGCCGCCCCACTTGCATGGGTTCAGAATCTGGAGGCAGGACCTCTCCACTAATCCCGTGTGGTGGACAATGATCGACGCGTTCTGGTCCACCTCCTGACCCGACTGGGAACGAGAAGCTGATTGATTGGACAGGCCCCATTGCTTCTCCCTCCTTCTCTCTCGAACTCTGTTATCCACCCGAATAGACAAAGCTACCAAACTGTCCAGGTCACTAGGCTCCGGATAGGAGATCAACTCATCCTTGAGTTGCTCCGACAACCCCTGATAAAAGGCTGCTTGCATTGACTCTTCATTCCACCCACTCTCCACAGCCAGTCCTGAATTTGATTATGAAGTCGGCAACTCTGCGAGCTCCTTGGCGAAGAGAAAACAGGCGCTTAGCTGCGTCCTTACTTTGGACTGGATGGTCAAACAGCTTCCTCATCTCTGCCGTGAACTCCTGGTATGACGCCATGCAGGTGTCCTGTCGTTCCCATACGGCTGAAGCCCACTCCAGGGCTCTACCACGCAGCAATTCAATAACAAAGGCTATCCTAGCCTTGTCTGTGGCGTAAGAGTGGGGCTGTAGATCGAACACTAATCCACACTGCATAAGAAAGGAACGGCATCTTCCCAAATCCCCTTCATACTTATCAGGCGTCGGAACCTTGGGCTCACGGAAGGGCACAGCTCCAGAAGCGGCAGGCGAGAGGGGTGAAACCGGTGGTGGATTCTCCACCGGCAAACTGAGCTGAGCCTGGATCTTCGTCAGACTGGTAGAAAAGTTCCGAACCGACAACGCTATCTCCTGTAGCGCCGTGCTGTGTTGTCCCAACATCTTTTCCTGATGGGTAATGGCATGGCGAACATAATCCAGGTCCGCTGGGTTCATTTCTGGCCGGATCGTTCTGTCACGGTTCACTACGACAGAACCCAGAAGCAGACCAGGATGAGGTGAGTTGAACGAAGGTGATTATTTATTAACAGATTCAAAAAAGATGCAGAGTAATCCAGGAGACGGAGCGGGCGGCGGAGATGAGTTGGTGGAGGTGAAGTGGCAGATCCAATGATGGCACGGCAGCCGCCGACAACCAGGCAGGGGTTGGGTGAAGGTCCCGGGAGAATGTAGACAGAAAAAAACGGAGGTAAGTACACGGCAGGCCAACAAGGTGCAAAACAACAAAACTAACGCTAGTAACTCAGAGGCTGATACGCTGACAAAACATACTGTTCATGGCTAACGATCCGGCAGGGAATGGATGTCAGGTCAGAGCTTATGAAGGGGTGATGATCAGGACCAGGTGTGCCGAAGCTGATGAGAAGCAGGTGCGGGTAATCGAGAGATCACCCGCCTAGCAACGTCGCCCGGCAACCGGACAGGGTGCGTTCAGGAACCTTCAGGAAACAAGAGATTCAGAGCAGAAAAACGGCAACACAGGCAGGAACAGACTCAGGACGCAGGGTTCATGAAAGGAAGGAGCGTGGAGTAAGTAGTCTCTGAAATGATCACAGATAGCCCACTTCAGCACCAGGAACTCTAGCTTGCCCGAGTGTAGATTGTAGTTCTTCTCTGGAGGAGTGAGTGTTCTGGACCTATAGGCTATTCATCTCAACTTTCCCTCTCGACGCTGGTACAGCACTGCTCCAAGTCCTACTTGTGATGCGTCAGTGTGTAGGACAACAGGCTGGTTGAAGTCTGGGTAGGCTAACACTGGAGGGTTGGACAGCCTGTCGGCGAGGTTGTTTAATATTTCCTGGTGCTCCTCTGTTCCTGCTTTCCGTGCTTTTGCCTTGGCTTTGACTTCCCATACTGTAGCTGGGTGTCTCTCCTTCAAGGCCTGGTCAGGAGCCACCTCTGCTGCATCCATGGTGTAACCGTCTTTTGACACCATCTTGCCTAGGAACCTCACTTTTGCCCTGAACAGTTCACATTTCTTAGAAGTGAGTTTGATGCCATGCTGTTGGTATCTACGTAGGACTGTTTGGATGTGTCTGACATGTTCATCAAAGGACTGACTGTGAACTAGGTTGTCGTCTAGATATGGCTGACAGATATCATCCCTCAGGCCGCACAGACGCTCCCCCACAGACGCTCCCCCACAGACGCTCCCCCACAGACGCTCCCCCACAGACACTCCCTCACAGACACTCCCCCACAGACACTCCCCCACAGACACTCCCCCAGGAGGAGAGGAAGACAAAGCTAAGCCCCCTGATATACAGTGGGGAAAAAAAGTATTTAGTCAGCCACCAATTGTGCAAGTTCTCCCACTTAAAAAGATGAGAGAGGCCTGTAATTTTCATCATAGGTACATGTCAACTATGACAGACAAACTGAGGAAAAAAATTCCAGAAAATCCCATTGTAGGATTTTTTATGAATTTATTTGCAAATTATAGTGGATAATAAGTATTTGGTCACCTACAAACAAGCACGATTTCTGGCTCTCACAGACCTGTAACTTCTTCTTTAAGAGGCTCCTCTGTCCTCCACTCGTTACCTGTATTAATGGCACCTGTTTGAACTTGTTATCAGTATAAAAGACACCTGTCCACAACCTCAAACAGTCACACTCCAAACTCCACTATGGCCAAGACCAAACAGCTGTCAAAGGACACCAGAAACAAAATTGTAGACCTGCACCAGGCTGGGAAGACTGAATCTGCAATAGGTAAGCAGCTTGGTTTGAAGAAATCAACTGTGGGAGCAATTATAGGAAATGGAAGACATACAAGACCACTGATAATCTCCCTCGATCTGGGGCTCCACGCAAGATCTCACCCCGTGGGGTCAAAATGATCACAAGAACGGTGAGCAAAAATCCCAGAACCACACGGGGGGACCTAGTGAATGACCTGCAGAGAGCTGGGACCAAAGTAACAAAGCCTACCATCAGTAACACACTACGCTGCCAGGGACTCAAATCCTGCAGTGTCCCCCTGCTTAAGCCAGTACATGTCCAGGCCCGTCTGAAGTTTGCTAGAGTGCATTTGGATGATCCAGAAGAGGATTGGGAGAATGTCATATGGTCAGATGAAACCAAAATAGAACTTTTTGGTAAAAACTCAACTCGTCGTGTTTGGAGGACAAAGAATGCTGAGTTGCATCCAAAGAACACCATACCTACTGTGAAGCATGGGGGTGGAAACATCATGCTTTGGGGCTGTTTTTCTGCAAAGGGACCAGGACGACTGATCCGTGTAAAGGAAAGAATGAATGGGGCCATGTATCGTGAGATTTTGAGTGAAAACCTCCTTCCATCAGCAAGGGCATTGAAGATGAAACGTGGCTGGGTCTTTCAGCATGACAATGATACCAAACACACCGCCCGGGCAACGAAGGAGTGGCTTCGTAAGAAGCATTTCAAGGTCCTGGAGTGGCCTAGCCAGTCTCCAGATCTCAACCCCATAGAAAATCTTTGGAGGGAGTTGAAAGTCGGTGTTGCCCAGCGACAGCCCCAAAACATCACTGCTCTAGAGGAGATCTGCATGGAGGAATGGGCCAAAATACCAGCAACAGTGTGTGAAAACCTTGTGAAGACTTACAGAAAACGTTTGACCTGTGTCATTGCCAACAAAGGGTATATAACAAAGTATTGAGAAACTTTTGTTATTGACCAAATACTTATTTTCCACCATCATTTGCAAATAAATTCATTAAAAATCCTACAATGTGATTTTCTGGATTTTTTTTTCTCATTTTGTCTGTCATAGTTGACGTGTACCTATGATGAAAATTACAGGCCTCTCTCATCTTTTTAAGTGGGAGAACTTGCACAATTGGTGGCTGACTAAATACTTTTTTCCCCCACTGTAAGCCCCAGGGTGGTGAGAGGGGGGCTTTCTCCATCGAGGAACCCCAGGTGATAAGCTTTGCCCTGGTCTAACACTGAGAACCAGGAACTGCCACTGAGGCTGTCTAGCATGTCCTGTATTCTAGGGATGGCGTGTCTGTCTGGTACTGATTTCTGGTTCAGTTCTCTGTAGTCACAGCACACTCTTAAATGCCCGTCTTTTGTTCTGACACAGACAATGGGTGAGGAGTAGGGTGACTTTGATTTTGTGATCCAGCCCCTGTTGATTAAATCCTGCAGGTACTCCTTCACCTCCTAGTGCACTGGCACAGAGATGTAAGTATTTTGTACAGGGTTTCAGGTCTTTCAATGTGATACACTCAGTTAGTATTTGGTAGCATTCCCTTTAAATTGTTTAACTTGGGTCAAACGTTTCGGGTAGCCTTCCACAAGCTTCCCACAATAAGTTGGGTGAATTTTGGCCCATTCCTCCTGACAGAGCTGGTGTAACTGAGTCAGGTTTGTAGGCCTCCTTGCTCACACACGGTTTTTCAGTTCTGCCCACAAATGTTCTATAGGATTGAGGTCAGGGCTTTGTGATGGCCACTCCAATATCTTGACTTTGTTGTCCTTAAGCCATTTTGCCACAACTTTGGAAGTATGCTTGGGGTCATTGTCCATTTGGAAGACCCATTTGCATCCAAGCTTTAACTTCCTGACTGATGTCTTGAGATGTTGCTTCAATATATCCACATTATTTTCCTTTCTCATGATGCCATGTATTTTGTGAAGTGCACCAGTCCCTCCTGCAGCAAAGCACTCCCACAGCATGATGCTGCCACCCCCGTGCTTCACGGTTGGGATGGTGTTCTGCGGCTTGCAAGGTACCCCCTTTTTCCTCCAAACATAACGATGGTCATTATGGCCAAACAGTTATATTTTTGTTTAATCAGACCAGAGGACATTTCTCCAAACAGTACAATATTTGTCCCCATGTGCAGTTGCAAACCGTAGTCTGGCTTTTTTATGGCGGTTTTGGAGCAGTGGCTTCTTCCTTGCTGAGCGGCCTTTCAGGTTATGTCGATATAGGACTCGTTTTACTGTGGATATAAATACTTTTGTACCTGTTTCCTCCAGCATCTTCACAAGGTCCTTTGCTGTTGTTCTGGGATTGATTTGCACTTTTCGCACCAAAGTACGTTCATCTCTAGGAGACAGAATGAGCCGTATGACGGCTGCGTGGTCCCATGGTGTTTATACTTGCGTACTATTGTTTGTACAGATGAACGTCGTACCTTCAGGTGTTTGGAAATTGGCTGATTTCCTTTGATTTTCCCATGATGTCAAGCAAGGAGGCACTGAGTTTGAAGGTAGGCCTTGAAATACATCAACAGGTACACCTCCAATTGTCTCAAATGATGTCAATTAGTTTATCAGAAGCTTCTAAAGCCATGACATCATTTTCTGGAATTTTCCAAGCTGTTTAAAGGCACAGTCAACTTAGTGTATGTAAACCTCTGACCCACTGGAATTGTGATACAGTGAATTATAAGTGAAATAATCTGTCTGTAAACAATTGTTGGAAAAATTACTTGTGTCATGCACAAAGTAGATATCCTAACCGACTTGAAATTTGTGGAGTGGTTGAAAAATGAGTTTTAATGACTCCAACCTAAGTGTATGTAAACTTCCGCCTTCAACTGTATGTCATCCTCATTCCTTGAAGAAGTATTACACTGTTCTCTGAGCATTCTTTTGGCAGTGCTCTGTTGTTCACTGGTCAGGTGATCTAAAGCTAATGGAGGGTCCCAATGTTTGCTGTCTGTAGTAGAGATAGGCTCTTCAGTTGTCGCTGTGTTTTCTTCCTGTACTGACTCACATGTGTCATTTTTCTGTATCTGTGTCTGATTTTTCTCCTTGCGCTCCACTGCTGCTGGGTACACCTCCTTAACAGTCTGCATGTGCCCCAAACTAGCACGCGGGCCTAGTGTGACACTGTGTTTGGTGGTGTTAACAACAGAAACTGGGATGGAGGAGGAATTAACTTTTCTCATAGTGATTAGCGCTTCCTGTATGTGTAAACCCTCAGGCAGATGAAGTGAGATACTATCAGGGGTGAACAACATAGTCTCTTTCTCAGTCTGTATGTGTGTTCGACACCTAACAGTGGTAGCTTGCCCTGGAGTAAGAACTGTTTTCCGTCTGCCTGTTTTCACGACGGCCCCCTCACTGTCTGACTGATATAACAGTCTTAGCTGTACATGAGTCAATGTCATAAGCCCCACTTACAAAACTGGTTGTGCACACATTGTCTGATGTCGTTCCCTGCTCTTGTTGACCTTTGATTACCTCCTCTATCACATTGAAACCTATGAGGGTCCTCTGCTACATTAGGATCACTTGACACAAGCACTGGTATTTGGAGACGGGAACTGGAAACACCTGAACTGTTCAGCTTGAACTCTACAGCTATCCAACCACTGAATGGTAATGTTGTCTGATTGGCTGCCATACCTGTGAGCTGTCCTGGTCCAAGTAGCTCATCTATCTCTCGGATGATGGTGTGAGGAAGGTACTGGCATTGACTTTACCGTTATCACCAGTTCCGTTTTACATTTATCATGGGTTTGTTTAATTCTCCATCGGTGTACTGCGTCCATCCCATTCTCATAGTACGTTCTCCAGGTATGTTTAAACACCTTTGCACAAGGACATAAGCGTTCCCCAGTGCAAATATATTTACCATAACTTCTAGGACCTAACTTTCAAAGCCCCCAAAACCTCCTATCTCTTCATGTGAGAAGTCGAATAGTATCTTGAATCCCCCATCTTGTCCTAAACTGACTATAACTATAAAATAATCATTTCCCCAATAGTCTTTCTTGGTTTCAGTATTTCTACGAGATCGAATCAGTGCCTTGGTATTATTTTGTTCATCATTTCCCTGTTTAGGTTGACCTGTATTAATCCATAATATGGTTAACACGATTATGCAGCTCAGAGTCCCCCAAAATCCCAAAAACCGCCATCCCAATCCTGTCCCTGACCCACCTGCCTGGTACTTTCCCATACCCACACCTCTACGAACACCCCACAGTGATGAAAGGTCGGGGTAGGGTTTCTTCGTTAACAGAGTTTATCCCCGAACCCTAGTGGGTCAGTTCTTCTCTTTAACTCTGTGTGTGTTCAATGGTGTTGGTATGTGGGCCTACCTTTTTGCAGTGGGTAACGTGGACCCAAGTGGCTCTCTCAGCTATTCTTATAGCGAAGGCAGTTACCAATAGGACTTGGTATGGTCCCTCCCAGTGTGACTGCTTTCAATCCTTTTTCCTCAATGATTGGATCCACACCCAGTCTCCAGGTTGTATACTATGAGTCACCTCTCCTTTAATTCTCCTATAGGACACAAATTCTTAGACATACAGGTATGGTTAACGAAAAATTTTCTTATGTGTTCTGCTAGTGTATTCTCTAGTTCTATGTCTGCCTGTTCTGGTCCTGCCAACTGTGGCATTCTGTAAGGTCTTCCAAACACTTTCTCAAAGGGGGACAATCCGTTCTTATCTGGTGTTATTCGGATAGTCATTAGTACGATTGGCAGACATTGTACCCAATTTCTTCCTTTCACTCCTTTATAACTCTATAAAATCAATTTCCAATTGCTGGACTGGATATTTTGCCAGGGGGATATTCCCCCTGGGGTGCTCTCTGTCTATTTTGGTGATTATTCTGTGCACAGATGACACAATTTTTTTTTTTTTGTAATTCGTTATACCAAAGGCCACAAAGTGTTTCCTAACCTGCTCTACCATCCCCCCTATTGACACATTGCTTTACCCATGTGTCAATATTTCCGCATATCAAAACAGTGACTTTAATAAATGTAATAATTTATCCTTATGCCAGACATTATCTCGTAGGATTGCCCCTTTCTTTACAGTATGAAAATGTATGCACTCACCAACTGTAAGTCGCTCCGGATAAGAGCGTCTGCCAAATGGCCAAAATGCAAAATGTAATCAAGAACATAGGAAATATCTGTTTCCCCGTGTATTGTTCCTGTCACCCTTCTTAATGTCATATTTCACTCATTTGCCAATATAATCCCTTACTTCGTATAAGTAAGCAATTATATTTTATTCCAGGCATCTATTTAAAAAAATGTTTGATACGTTGTCTCCTACTGTCCCTTAACATATAATGTATGGGATTTTCCTCAGTCCTGGGAAATAAAGAAAAAAAACTCCCCCTCAGAACACATCGGATAACTCCACGTTTCATTAAATTCACTAAACCTATAAATAACAAGCCCATAACCACCTTCCAGTAATCTACTGATTTAAACCTGTTGCATTAATTTATTAAAATATAAACCTATTGTTTAATAAATCCAGAACCTACGAAAAATGTTTACTACGCCATCAGCCTAATAGTAAAAACGATCTGCCATTGTTCAACGTGAACTGTCTGCATAACTCACTGTTGTATAAACAAACTATTCAGACATCTGCTTCACATTACCCTCTGCTTCGTTTACTAAATCCTGGCATTAGTAAATTCTATCCACACACCACCAAAAACGAATAACATATTTGCATACACATAACTAGAAATCATGAATGTAATACCATTCCTGCTTAAACAATGCAATTCAACATTTCTCATCACCCAATTTCTATTACCTTTTTTTTTTTTTTACTAAAATTATAGCCACCTCTTATGAAACCCCCAAACTGTAATTGTTTAGAATACAGCACATCTAGGCAATTGTCCTTTCTAAGTAGGCTACAAGTAACACCGAACACGTCCATATTATCAATATCCAATTTATTTATAGACATTACTCTAGCAAACCCTTAGGCAATGAAAGAAACAAATAAATAAATGACTACCACGCAAACGTTTCAAACCATCGCTTATACATCCCCAAACCAGATACTCTGTAGTATCCGTTCCAGCAACACATACCAGCAGATCATTTACACTCATAAAGACAGATTTATTCACTCTGTGATTAAAATGATAAATATATCCTACTACTATCACAATGGTCTGTCGTCTTACCATCTGATACAAAATGACGTTCCTTAATGGAAATCCTACATTGGCTTTGTACAATATTATAACTTGTCTTTAACCACATTACTTCTGGTCAGTTTATTCAGAAAACCCATATTAATTATGTCTCACCCTTGACGTATGTCTACGTTTGGGTGAGCAAGTTAATATATAATTATTATTCCAATTATTATTTTATGAAATCTCTAGCCTCCCATTCAACACAAATCCCCTTCATCAAATATACTCCCAGCAGAACTGACAAAAAACACAGACTGTGATTTCCAGGACACTGTCCCTTTGTTCTGGCCTCCTATCTCCCTGAGAGTTGGCATGACTCAACTCCCTTTAGGTCTCTCTTACAACTCTTTTCTCTCCGTTCTGCTCATGGTGAAGAGCATACCTTTTAACCTCAATGAGTGTTGCTGTGCCCCAGCCAATCAGGATCTTTTTTATTGTTTGAGAAATTTCAGACCTCATTCCGCTTAAAAAGGCTATTTTTAATTGTTGATGATACGGATCCTCTTGTGCCGCCCCTGGTCCTGGATCTATTAGCCCACTGTTTGCATTGAACACATCTCTCAGTCTCTCTAGGTATTGACTAATAGTCTCACTGTCTCCCTGCTTACACTCGTGGACTTTGGAGAAGTCGGCATGTCTGTGATAATATTCTCTCAGATTATCACAGAGTTGTGCCAATTTATCTCCCTAAGCCCCTCCCTCTTCCCACTCTAACACCGGCGCGTTCCCATCTCCAGGAACCCAGTTTCCCCTTGCTGCCGCCCAGTCCTTCAACACTATCTGTCTGACTGCCCTCTCTAGTTCCCCTGTATTCAGATTAAAGCTGGCGGTCAGCCCTTCCATATCTCTTCTGAACTGGTGTACCCCCGTTTTAGGGTGGGGTATCCCTTCCACTGCTCTCACTACATCTCTGTGTGATACAGTAGCTTTTGTTTAGCACACAGGCTGCATGTCCTCTATTATGTGAGCTGAGGCCAAGGTCCAGTCGGTTCTGCTCAGTCAGAACAGCTTACAGAAGCTCCTGCTCTTCCCACCTGAACTCTTTTCTGTCTCGGTGGAAATGAATGTGATCGCTGGTATCCTGCTCCTCATCCTGTGTGCGTGAGTACTGTGTTTACACACTGTTGTGACAGCCGCCCAACCTGTGAACAGACAGACAACATGTGCTGTGGAAGAGGGAAGACATTCTGTGGATCAGCAGACACTCTGGGAGGGCAGCTGGAGAGGGAAGGGGCTCCGAGGGCCTTGGCTCATGTGAGAGAGTGAGACAGAGAGAGAGACAGCAGGACAATGAGCGAACCTGTGCCAGTGGATATGCATGTGCCAGGGCTTTGCTGTGAGAAAGAGCACTTCGATACCATCGTTAGTAGTTCTGTAATGCATTGTTGTTGTTGTAACCGTCATCTTCATTATCATCATCATCATCGTGACAAGGACGGCCGTCGCCTTGTGCACTTAAAATATTAAAAAGTAGACTAAGAATAAAACGGCATGAAAAAATACTTCATTTATTGTCCAACAGAGCAATATAAAATAACAGACAGATTGGCAGTTCAAAGGTGTTATAGATAACCTCTCACCCTTCAGACATGGCTCTCTAGAACATACTGAACACACCTGTTTTATACTCAGGTTTGAGCAATAAATAATTAGGTACACCTGAAGTGTGGCCATACAAAACTGAACCAAACACAGTAAAGACAATTAAGACACTTAGGGCAATTCAATCTGTAACGCTTTAGCGTTACAGATTCTGCGATAGAAATGTAAAGGTAATTTCTGATTGCACCGACATATACAGCGTTTACTGCGATTGCAGTCTTCTCTAAAGTGGAAACATTGCCTTTAAATTTCACAACACAGAGGTTGTAATATGGCTTTTTTTTCTGGCTTGGCCTCCACAGTGATTTTACCCACGCACCGCTAGTGTAAATGAATGAATAAAACACAACAAACACATTTGCTCTTGAATAAATAACTGCATACACATTGAAAAGAGTCCAATGTCTAGTGAAGGAGCCTCACAATCATCATCACCATCATCATTACCATCATCCCACCATAAACATAATCACTATCACCATCATCTCTATCATCACCAACACCATTACCATCATCATCATCATCATCATTACCATCATCATCATCACTATCATCACCATCATCATCATCACTATCATCACCATCATCACCATCATCATCGTGAACCATGCCAACCATATGCCCAACTTCTGATTCTGGATGGCTGTCTGGTTGGCTGTCTGGATGGCTGTCTGGATGGTTGTCTGGATGGCTGTCTGGGTGGCTGTCTGGATGGTTGTCTAGATGGCTGTCTGGATGGCTGTCTGGATGGCTGTCTGGATGGCTGTCTGGATGGCTGTCTGGGTGGCTGTCTGGATGGTTGTCTAGATGGTTGTCTAGATGGCTGTCTGGATGGCTGTCTGGATGGCTGTCTGGATGGCTGTCCAAGAACGGGAATGCTATAGTAGACATTGTTGATCAAATCATATCAAATCAAATTGTATTTGTCACATGTGCCGAATACAACAGGTGTAGACCTTACAGTGAGACCTTAACCAGCAATGCAGTTTTAAGAAAAATAAGTGTTAAGTAAAAAATAGGTTTCACCTCAATAATGACCCCTGGTCACTGGGTATCCTGGAGGAAGTGCTGTTTTTTGTTACGTGTGTATTACCTCAATGAAGACCCCTGGTCACTGGGTATCCTGGAAGTGCTGTTTTTTGTTACGTGTGTATCATGCATTTTGGTGGTGCCCTCCTGTTGGTCATGTGAGGTGTGTGTGACTGTGTGTCTGTGTGTGCGTGCGTGTGTGTGTGTGTGTGGATTAAGGAATTAAATTAGCTTCGTAGGGAATGTGGTGGTAAGGACCGCCATTGCAGTTGGAATGCCTGGCTGCTTTCTCCGATCTGTCTGTAGCGCTGTGCCTGCTGCTGGATCTGGATATCTCCCTTGCTCTCCCCTCATTGGCCCCTGCAATCACTGCCTGGACTGGACCGAGCCTCTCTATCACTGGTCTGGGAACAGTTACAGTGACACAGTGAGTTCTGAGGCAGTGTCAAAGAGGCAGATCAACTGACTAGAAATATGTCACGTCACTCAGTGATATCTACTTTTTCAAAACGTCACAGTACAGAGATGCTGTTGACCGTCAGGCTTTTAACCATTTTACAATGGTTGCAAATTTGACCAACTAGAACCTAAAATAAATTGTATAGGCCAGTGTTGCGTAAGTCCTACACCCGCCACAATGTGATACACTTCTGTTTTTCCTTTGTATAATTTTGGTGACAATTGCCCCCAATTCCCCTAAATGCACAACTATTACACACCGAGTGATTTCATTCAATCTCTTGTGTGTTTTGGAACAAAAACACATACAAAACAGCAGTATAGCAGCCCGGCTCTTTGCAGTGGAGTGGAGGCCAGCTCCGGAGTGAGAGGCCAGCTCCGGAGTCAGGGGCCAATGCGATGAAACCAAACTGCAGTCTGGTGGTGACTGCAGCAGGTGCTACCTGAGGCCAGCTGTTTCAAACCCCTATGGCTGGAAACTATTTTAATGAGAAATGGGGGGGGGGGGGGGGAGGGAGGGAGGGAGGGAGAGAGAGAGAGAGAGAGAGAGAGAGAGAGAGAGAGAAGAGAGAGAGGAAGAGAGAGAGAGAGAGAGAGAGAGAGAGAGAGAGAGAGAGAGAGAGAGAGAGAGAGAGAGAGAGAGAGAGGAGAGAGAGAGAGAGAGAGAGAGAGAGAGAGAGAGAGAGAGAGAGAGAGAGAGAGATGAGAGAGAGAGAGAGAGAGAGAGAGAGAGAGAGAGAGGGACAGAGAGAGCGAGACAGAGAGAGAGAGAGACACACAGAGAGAGACGGAGAGAGAGAGAGACCAGAGAGAGACACACACAGAGAGAGAGAGAGAGACACAGAGAGAGAGAAAGAGAATGAGAGAGAGAGAGACAGAGAGAGAGAGAGAGAGAGAGAGAGAGAGAGAGAGAGAGAGAGGAGAAGAGAGAGAGAGAGAGAGAGAGAGAGAGAGAGAGAGAGGAGAGAGAGAGAGAGAGAGAGAGAGAGAGAGAGAGAGAGAGAGAGAGAGAGAGAAATTAGCTGGTGAGGTGTTTTTGTCTTTAGGGAGGTGGAGGGAGAGAGAGAAGAGTGTCAGAAAAAGAGAGCGAGACGGCTGGGGTATGGAGGGTTAGAGAGAGGGAAAAATATATTCGGTGAGAGAGAGAAAAAAACTGAGTGAACAAATGAGAAAGAGGTCTATGATAATAATATATGATGTATTTTGAGAGATTGACAGTTGTGTGTGATATGAAACACCAGGCGTATTTTTCCTCCTCCATCTCAGTAATAACAACATAATAATAATAATTGCACCCGGTAAATTACTGGATATATCACAAATTAAGTGCAATCAGGCTTGTACATATGCTCATTACAGATATGTCCACGACTGCTGGCACTGACTAAATACCTTTTCTCCCTGTGGCACCTCAACTTCTTGTTGTTGTCTTTTTATTTATTCATCTGTCAACTAACTTTGCGTTGACTTTCCCACAGTCTGTCTAAGCAACACCTGCAGTGTGTAAGACGAAAAGGAGGGATCCCAGTGTGTGTGTCTGTGTGTGTCTCTATCTCTGTGTGTGTGTTTCCACACAGGAGGGATCACAGGTACCGGAGCGCCAAGTCTAGGTCCAAAAGGCTCCTTAACAGCTTCTACCCCCAAGCCATAAGACTGCTGAACAATTAATCAAATGGCCACCCAGACTATTTACATTGACCCCCCCCCCCCCCCTTGTTTTTACACTGCTTCTACTCGCTGTTTATTATCTATGCATAGTCACTTTACCCCTACCTATATGTACATATTACTTCAATTACCTCGTCAAACCTGTACCCCCGCACATTGACTCGGTACCGGTACTTTTTATTTTATTTTTAACTTTTGTTTATTTAGTAAATATTTTCTTAACTCTATTTTTTGAACTGCATTGTTGGTTAAGTGCTAGTAAGTAAGCATTTCACGGTAAGGTCTACCTGTTGTATTCGGCGCATGTGACAAATAACATTTGATTTGATTTGGTTTGAGGTGGATATACCCTGTAAGAAGTCAGGGCTGAGGAATCATGGATGTGTTTCAGGTGCTTTGGACTTGAGGTAGATCACTGTTTCGTTACATATTAACCACAGGTTTCCCACCCCCTCCAACACGTTGTGTCAAAGCATCACTCAATGATTCTTTACTCACTTTATTGCCAGATGGAAGAGAAAGAGAGAGCAAAACCAAACTTGTGTTTGTGTATCCAGAGATAAGGCTGGTCATGGAGAGAAAATAGATGGATGTTATTGTCCTCAAGAGGATTGCTGTTTTCCTAACACATTGAAGTGTACAAATGTAACGAGGAACAGTAAACGTCAGAGAACCAATATTGTATTTTCTTCCTTCAGATGTATGCTGATTTCTCCAACATGATCTCACAGGGATTCCCCTGTGTACTGAGAAAGGCCTCATATTGACTGCTTTGAAGCATTGAGGGAGCAGATTTGAAAGATGGTCTTGCCTGTGGTCTTTCATATAGCCATGGTACCAATTTCAGTTGTGTTCCTTTAAAGACACAAAAGTCGATCTCACAGAGAGTTGGAGCTTCGATACGTGAAACCTCCTTGTTCCCCATAGCTTTTGATACACAACGACTAACTGACGTGTGTAGTACGACACTTTTCCTTCCAACCCATTCCAGCTGTTCTTATGATGGGAGTAATGTGTCACCATTGTCACCAGTGCATGAGAGAGCTGGGTTCCCATTGGGTTCCAATGTCACTAGACTACAAATCAAATCTAATGTTATTTACCATCTGCTTGGTGAACAATAGGTGTAGACTAACAGTGAAATGCTTCGCTATAGGTCCCTTTCAACAATGCAGGGTTAATGCAGAGTTAAAGATAACATAGGAATAACATGGCTATATACTATGCAGGGAGTACCAGTACCGAGTTGATGTGCAGGGGTACGAGGTAATTGAGGTAGCTATGTACAGTTGAAGTCAGAGATTTACATACACCTTAGCCAAATACATTTAAACTCAGTTTTTTACCATTTCTGACATTTAATCCTAGTAAAACTTCCCTGTCTTAGGTCAGTTAGGATCACCACTTTATTTTAAGAATGTGAAATGTAAGAATAATAGTAGAGAAAATGATTTATTTCAGCTTTTATATATTTCATCACATTCCCAGTGGGTCAGACGTTTACATACACTCAATTAGTATTTGGAAGCATTGCCTTTAAATTGTTTAACTTGGGTCAAACTTTCCGGGTAGCCTTCTACAAGCTTCCCACAATAAGTTGGGTGAATTTTGACCCATTCCTCCTGACAGAGCTGGTGTAACTGAGTCAGGATTGTAGGCCTCCTTGCTCGCACACACTTTTTCAGTTCCTCCCACACATTTTCTATAGGATTGAGGTCAGGGCTTTGTGATGGCCACTCCAATACCTTGACTTTGTGGTCCTTAAAACAGTTTGCCACAACTTTGGAAGTATGCTTGGGGTCATTGTCCATTTGGAAGACCCATTTGCGACCAAGCTTTAACTTCCTGACTGATGTCTTGAGATGTTGCTTCAATATATCCACATAATTTTGCTTCCTCATGATGCCATCTATTTTGTGAAGTGCACCAGTCCCTCCTGCAGCAAAGCACCCCCACAGCATGATGCTGCCACCCCCCGTGCTTCACTGTTGGGATGGTGTTCTTCGGCTTGCAAGTAATCCCCTTTTTCCTCCAAACATAACGATGGTCATTATGGCCAAACAGTTCTATTTTTGTTTAATCAGACCAGAGGGCATTTCTCCAAAAAGTACGATCTTTGTCCCCATGTGAAGTTGCAAACCGTAGTCTGGCTTTTTTATGGCGGTTTTGGAGTAGTGGCTTCTTCCTTGCTGAGCGGCCTTTCAGGTTATGTCGATATAGGACTCGTTTTACTGTGGATATAAATACTTTTGTACCTGTTTCCTCCAGCATCTTCACAAGGTCCTTTGCTGTTGTTCTGGGATTGATTTGCACTTTTCGCACCAAAGTACGTTCATCTCTAGGAGACAGAATGCATCTCCTTCCTGAGCGGTATGACGGCTGCTTGGTCCCATGGTGTTTTTACTTGCGTACTATTGTTTGTACAGATGAACGTGGTACCTTCAGGTTTTTGGAAATTGGCTGATTTCCTTTGATTTTCCCATGATGTCAAGCAAGGAGGCACTGAGTTTGAAGGTAGGCCTTGAAATACATCAACAGGTACACCTCCAATTGACTCAAATGATGTTAATTAGCCTATCAGAAGCTTCTAAAGCCATGACATCATTTTCTGGAATTTTCCAAGCTGTTTAAAGGCACAGTCAACTTAGTGTATGTAAACTTCTGACCCACTGGAATTGTGATACAGTGAATTATAAGTGAAATAATCTGTCTGTAAACAATTGTTGGAAAAATGACTTGTGTCATGCACAAAGTAGATATCCTAACCGACTTGAAATTTGTGGAGTGGTTGAAAAATGAGTTTTAATGACTCCAACCTAAGTGTATGTAAACTTCCGACTTCAACTGTATGTCATCCTCATTCCTTGAAGAAGTATTACACTGTTCTCTGAGCATTCTTTTGGCAGTGGTCTGTCGTTCACTGGTCAGGTGATCTAAAGCTAATGGAGGGTCCCAATGTTTGCTGTCTGTAGTAGAGATAGGCTCTTCAGTTGTTGCTGTGTTTTCTTCCTGTACTGACTCACATGTGTCATTTTTCTGTGTCTGTGTCTGATTTTTCTCCTTACGCTCCACTGCTGCTGGGTACACCTCTTTAACAGTCTGCATGTGCCCCAAACTAGCACGCGGGCCTAGTGTGACACTGTGTTTGGTGGTGTTAACAACAGAAACTGGGATGGAGGAGGAATTAACTTTTCTCATAGTGATTAGCGCTTCCTGTATGTGTAAACCCTCAGGCAGATGAAGTGAGATACTATCAGGGGTGAACAACATAGTCTCTTTCTCAGTCTGTATGTGTGTTCTACACCTAACAGTGGTAGCTTGCCCTGGAGTAAGAACTGTTTTCCGTCTGCCTGTTTTCACGACGGCCCCCTCACTGTCTGACTGATATAACAGTCTTAGCTGTACATGAGTCAATGTCATAAGCCCCACTTACAAAACTGGTTGTGCACACATTGTCTGATGTCGTTCCCTGCTCTTGTTGACCTTTGATTACCTCCTCTATCACATTGAAACCTATGAGGGTCCTCTGCTACATTAGGATCACTTGACACAAGCACTGGTATTTGGAGACTGGAACTGGAAACACCTGAACTGTTCAGCTTGAACTCTACAGCTATCCAACCACTGAATGGTAATGTTGTCTGATTGGCTGCCATACCTGTGAGCTGTCCTAGTCCTAGTAGCTCATCTATCTCTCGGATGATGGTGTGAGGAAGGTACTGGCATTGACTTTACCGTTATCACCAGTTCCGTTTTACATTTATCATGGGTTTGTTTAATTCTCCATCGGTGTACTGCGTCCATCCCATTCTCATAGTACGTTCTCCAGGTTTGTTTAAACACCTTTGCCCAAGGACATAAGCGTTCCCCAGTGCAAATATATTTACCATAACTTCTAGGACCTAACTTTCAAAGCCCCCAAAACCTCCTATCTCTTCATGGGAGAAGTCGAATAGTATCTTGAATCCCCCATCTTGTCCTAAACTGACTATAACTATAAAATAATCATTTCCCCAATAGTCTTTCTTGGTTTCAGTATTTCTACGAGATCGAATCAGTGCCTTGGTATTATTTTGTTCATCATTTCCCTGTTTAGGTTGACCTGTATTAATCCATAATATGGTTAACACGATTATGCAGCTCAGAGTCCCCCAAAATCCCAAAAACCGCCATCCCAATCCTGTCCCTGACCCACCTGCCTGGTACTTTCCCATACCCACACCTCTACGAACACCCCACAGTGATGAAAGGTCGGGGTAGGGTTTCTTCGTTAACAGAGTTTATCCCCGAACCCTAGTGGGTCAGTTCTTCTCTTTAACTCTGTGTGTGTTCAATGGTATTGGTATGTGGGCCTACCTTTTTGCAGTGGGTAACGTGGACCCAAGTGGCTCTCTCAGCTATTCTTATAGCGAAGGCAGTTACCAATAGGACTTGGTATGGTCCCTCCCAGTGTGACTGCTTTCAATCCTTTTTCCTCAATGATTGGATCCACACCCAGTCTCCAGGTTGTATACTATGAGTCACCTCTCCTTTAATTCTCCTATAGGACACAAATTCTTAGACATACAGGTATGGTTAACGAAAAATTTTCTTATGTGTTCTGCTAGTGTATTCTCTAGTTCTATGTCTGCCTGTTCTGGTCCTGCCAACTGTGGCATTCTGTAAGGTCTTCCAAACACTTTCTCAAAGGGGGACAATCCGTTCTTATCTGGTGTTATTCGGATAGTCATTAGTACGATTGGCAGACATTGTACCCAATTTCTTCCTTTCACTCCTTTATAACTCTATAAAATCAATTTCCAATTGCTGGACTGGATATTTTGCCAGGGGGATATTCCCCCTGGGGTGCTCTCTGTCTATTTTGGTGATTATTCTGTGCACAGATGACACAATTTTTTTTTTTTTGTAATTCGTTATACCAAAGGCCACAAAGTGTTTCCTAACCTGCTCTACCATCCCCCCTATTGACACATTGCTTTACCCATGTGTCAATATTTCCGCATATCAAAACAGTGACTTTAATAAATGTAATAATTTATCCTTATGCCAGACATTATCTCGTAGGATTGCCCCTTTCTTTACAGTATGAAAATGTATGCACTCACCAACTGTAAGTCGCTCCGGATAAGAGCGTCTGCCAAATGGCCAAAATGCAAAATGTAATCAAGAACATAGGAAATATCTGTTTCCCCGTGTATTGTTCCTGTCACCCTTCTTAATGTCATATTTCACTCATTTGCCAATATAATCCCTTACTTCGTATAAGTAAGCAATTATATTTTATTCCAGGCATCTATTAAAAAAAAAATTTGATACGTTGTCTCCTACTGTCCCTTAACATATAATGTATGGGATTTTCCTCAGTCCTGGGAAATAAAGAAAAAAAACTCCCCCTCAGAACACATCGGATAACTCCACGTTTCATTAAATTCACTAAACCTATAAATAACAAGCCCATAACCACCTTCCAGTAATCTACTGATTTAAACCTGTTGCATTAATTTATTAAAATATAAACCTATTGTTTAATAAATCCAGAACCTACGAAAAATGTTTACTACGCCATCAGCCTAATAGTAAAAACGATCTGCCATTGTTCAACGTGAACTGTCTGCATAACTCACTGTTGTATAAACAAACTATTCAGACATCTGCTTCACATTACCCTCTGCTTCGTTTACTAAATCCTGGCATTAGTAAATTCTATCCACACACCACCAAAAACGAATAACATATTTGCATACACATAACTAGAAATCATGAATGTAATACCATTCCTGCTTAAACAATGCAATTCAACATTTCTCATCACCCAATTTCTATTACCTTTTTTTTTTTTTTACTAAAATTATAGCCACCTCTTATGAAACCCCCAAACTGTAATTGTTTAGAATACAGCACATCTAGGCAATTGTCCTTTCTAAGTAGGCTACAAGTAACACCGAACACGTCCATATTATCAATATCCAATTTATTTATAGACATTACTCTAGCAAACCCTTAGGCAATGAAAGAAACAAATAAATAAATGACTACCACGCAAACGTTTCAAACCATCGCTTATACATCCCCAAACCAGATACTCTGTAGTATCCGTTCCAGCAACACATACCAGCAGATCATTTACACTCATAAAGACAGATTTATTCACTCTGTGATTAAAATGATAAATATATCCTACTACTATCACAATGGTCTGTCGTCTTACCATCTGATACAAAATGACGTTCCTTAATGGAAATCCTACATTGGCTTTGTACAATATTATAACTTGTCTTTAACCACATTACTTCTGGTCAGTTTATTCAGAAAACCCATATTAATTATGTCTCACCCTTGATGTATGTCTACGTTTGGGTGAGCAAGTTAATATATAATTATTATTCCAATTATTATTTTATGAAATCTCTAGCCTCCCATTCAACACAAATCCCCTTCATCAAATATACTCCCAGCAGAACTGACAAAAAACACAGACTGTGATTTCCAGGACACTGTCCCTTTGTTCTGGCCTCCTATCTCCCTGAGAGTTGGCATGACTCAACTCCCTTTAGGTCTCTCTTACAACTCTTTTCTCTCCGTTCTGCTCATGGTGAACAGCATACCTTTTAACCTCAATGAGTGTTGCTGTGCCCCAGCCAATCAGGATCTTTTTTATTGTTTGAGAAATTTCAGACCTCATTCCGCTTAAAAAGGCTATTTTTAATTGTTGATGATACGGATCCTCTTGTGCCGCCCCTGGTCCTGGATCTATTAGCCCACTGTTTGCATTGAACACATCTCTCAGTCTCTCTAGGTATTGACTAATAGTCTCACTGTCTCCCTGCTTACACTCGTGGACTTTGGAGAAGTCGGCATGTCTGTGATAATATTCTCTCAGATTATCACAGAGTTGTGCCAATTTATCTCCCTAAGCCCCTCCCTCTTCCCACTCTAACACCGGCGCGTTCCCATCTCCGGGAACCCAGTTTCCCCTTGCTGCCGCCCAGTCCTTCAACACTATCTGTCTGACTGCCCTCTCTAGTTCCCCTGTATTCAGATTAAAGCTGGCGGTCAGCCCTTCCATATCTCTTCTGAACTGGTGTACCCCCGTTTTAGGGTGGGGTATCCCTTCCACTGCTCTCACTACATCTCTGTGTGATACAGTAGCTTTTGTTTAGCACACAGGCTGCATGTCCTCTATTATGTGAGCTGAGGCCAAGGTCCAGTCGGTTCTGCTCAGTCAGAACAGCTTACAGAAGCTCCTGCTCTTCCCACCTGAACTCTTTTCTGTCTCGGTGGAAATGAATGTGATCGCTGGGATCCTGCTCCTCATCCTGTGTGCGTGAGTACTGTGTTTACACACTGTTGTGACAGCCGCCCAACCTGTGAACAGACAGACAACATGTGCTGTGGAAGAGGGAAGACATTCTGTGGATCAGCAGACACTCTGGGAGGGCAGCTGGAGAGGGAAGGGGCTCCGAGGGCCTTGGCTCATGTGAGAGAGTGAGACAGAGAGAGAGACAGCAGGACAATGAGCGAACCTGTGCCAGTGGATATGCATGTGCCAGGGCTTTGCTGTGAGAAAGAGCACTTCGATACCATCGTTAGTAGTTCTGTAATGCATTGTTGTTGTTGTAACCGTCATCTTCATTATCATCATCATCATCGTGACAAGGACGGCCGTCGCCTTGTGCACTTAAAATATTAAAAAGTAGACTAAGAATAAAACGGCATGAAAAAATACTTCATTTATTGTCCAACAGAGCAATATAAAATAACAGACAGATTGGCAGTTCAAAGGTGTTATAGATAACCTCTCACCCTTCAGACATGGCTCTCTAGAACATACTGAACACACCTGTTTTATACTCAGGTTTGAGCAATAAATAATTAGGTACACCTGAAGTGTGGCCATACAAAACTGAACCAAACACAGTAAAGACAATTAAGACACTTAGGGCAATTCAATCTGTAACGCTTTAGCGTTACAGATTCTGCGATAGAAATGTAAAGGTAATTTCCGATTGCACCGACATATACAGCGTTTACTGCGATTGCAGTCTTCTCTAAAGTGGAAACATTGCCTTTAAATTTCACAACACAGAGGTTGTAATATGGCTTTTTTTTCTGGCTTGGCCTCCACAGTGATTTTACCCACGCACCGCTAGTGTAAATGAATGAATAAAACACAACAAACACATTTGCTCTTGAATAAATAACTGCATACACATTGAAAAGAGTCCAATGTCTAGTGAAGGAGCCTCACAATCATCATCATCATCATCACCATCATCATTACCATCATCCCACCATAAACATAATCACTATCACCATCATCTCTATCATCACCAACACCATTACCATCATCATCATCATCATCATCATTACCATCATCATCATCACTATCATCACCATCATCATCATCACTATCATCACCATCATCACCATCATCATCGTGAACCATGCCAACCATATGCCCAACTTCTGATTCTGGATGGCTGTCTGGTTGGCTGTCTGGATGGCTGTCTGGATGGTTGTCTGGATGGCTGTCTGGATGGCTGTCTGGATGGTTGTCTAGATGGCTGTCTGGATGGCTGTCTGGATGGCTGTCTGGATGGCTGTCCAAGAACGGGAATGCTATAGTAGACATTGTTGATCAAATCATATCAAATCAAATTGTATTTGTCACATGTGCCGAATACAACAGGTGTAGACCTTACAGTGAGACTTTAACCAGCAATGCAGTTTTAAGAAAAATAAGTGTTAAGTAAAAAATAGGTTTCACCTCAATAATGACCCCTGGTCACTGGGTATCCTGGAGGAAGTGCTGTTTTTTGTTACGTGTGTATTACCTCAATGAAGACCCCTGGTCACTGGGTATCCTGGAAGTGCTGTTTTTTGTTACGTGTGTATCATGCATTTTGG
>NW_028161653.1:0-29889 GCF_964263955.1 Coregonus lavaretus | reverse complement strand
GAAGAGGAGGAGAGGAGGAGAGGAGGAGAGGAGGAGAGGAGGAGAGGGAAGAGAAGAGAGGAGGAGAGGAGGAGAGGAGGAGAGGTGGAGAGGAGGAGAGGAGAAGAGGAGGAGGGAGAGGAGGAGGGGAGGAGAGGAGGAGAGGAGGAGAGGAGGAGAGGAGGAGGAGGAGGAGGAGAAGAGGAGGAGAGGAGGAGAGGAGGAGAGGAGAAGAGGAGGAGAGGAGGAGGGGAGGAGAGGAGGAGAGGAGGAGAGGAGGAGAGGAGGAGAGGAGGAGGAAGAGAGGAGGAGAGGAGGAGAGGAGGAGAGGTGGAGAGGAGGAGAGGAGAAGAGGAGGAGAGGAGGAGAGGAGAAGAGGAAGAGAGGAGGAGAGGAGGAGAGGAGGAGAGGGAGGAGAGGAGGAGAGGAGAAGAGGAGGAGAGGAGGAGAGGAGGAGGGAGGAGAGGAGGAGAGGAGGAGAGGAGAAGAGGAGGAGAGGAGGAGAGGAGAAGAGGAGGAGAGGAGGAGAGGGAGGAGAGTACAGTACAGGAAGCAGCAGAGGGAGACAACAAAAACTCCTCCTCTCCTCCTCTGACTGACATAATATGTCCCATGAATATCAAGGGGCACCACTCCTCCCATGCATCCCAAACAGCCCCCTATTCCCTATGTGCATTGTATTTGACCAGAGCCGTAGTGCATTATATAGTGAATATGTGTTAATTTGGGATGCATTGGAGGAGTGGAGGAGTGGTGCTCCTTGATACTCATGAAATTGAACACTTTTCCTCTCTATTATTCATTCCCCAGCTGTCTCCTCTCTGTCTGTCTGTCCTCCTCTCTGTCTGTCTGTCCTCCTCTCTGTCTTTCTGTCATCCTCTCTGTCTGTCTGTCCTCCTCTCTGTCTGTCTGCCCTCCTCTCTGTCTGTCTGTCCTCCTCTCTGTCTGTCTGCCCTCCTCTCTGTCTGCCCTCCTCTCAGTATGCCCTCCTCTCTGTCTGCCCTGCTCTCTGTCTGCCCTCCTCTCTGTCTGTCCTCCTCTCTGTCTGTCCTACTCTCTGTCTGTCCTCCTCTCTGTCTGTCCTTTTCTCTGTCTGCCCTCCTCTCTGTGTCTCTCACTCTGTCTGTCTGTCCTGCTCTCTGTCTGTCCTCCTTTCTGTCTGTCCTCCTGTCTGTCCTCCTCTCTGTGTCTCTCTCTGTCTGTCTGTCCTCCTTCTGTCTGTCTGTCCTCCCTCTCTGTCTCTCTGTCTGTCTGCCCTCCTCTCTGTCTGTCCTCCTCTCTGTCTGTACTCCTCTCTGTCTGTCTCTCTCTGTCAGTATGTCCTCCTGTATGTCTGTCCTCCTCTATGTCTGTCTGTCCTCCTCTCTGTCTCTCTGTCTGTCTGCCTTCCTCTCTGTCTGTCCCCCTCTCTCTCTGTCCTCCTCTCTGTCTCTCTGTCTGTCTGCCTTCCTCTCTGTCTGTCCCCCTCTCTCTCTGTCCTCCTCTCTGTCTGTCCTCCTCTCTTTTTGTCCTCCTCTCTGTCTGTCCTCTCTGTCTGTCTGTCCCCTCTCTGTCTGTCTGTCTGTCTGTCTGTCTGTCTGTCTGTCTGTCTGTCTCTGTCTCTCTATCTGTCTCTCTGCCTCTCTGTCTGTCTCTCTGTGTGTCTCTCTGTGTTTCTCTCTCTGTCTCTCTGTGTGTCTCTCTGTCTCTCTGTCTCTCTCTCTGTCTGTCTCTGTATGTCTCTCTGTCTGTCTCTCTGTGTGTCTTTCTCTGTCTCTCTGTCTGTCTCTCTGTGTGTCTCTCTGTGTGTCTCTCTCTGTCTCTCTGTCTGTCTCTCTCTCTCTATCTCAATTCAGTTTAATTTAAGGGCTTTATTGGCATGGTAAACAGATATGTATATTGCTAAAAGAAGTGAAATAGATAAAAAAACAAAAGTGAAAAACAATAAATATTAACAGTAAACATTACACTCAGAAGTTCCAAAAGAATAAAGACATTTGAAATGTCATATAATGTCTATATACAGTGTTGTAACAATGTGCAAATAGTTAAAGTACAATGGGAAAATAAATAAACATAAATATGGGTTGTATTTACAATGGTGTTTGTTCTTCACTGGTTGCCCTTTTCTTGTGGCAACAGGTCACAAATCTTGCAGCTGTGATGGCACACTGTGGTTTTTCACCCAGTAGATATGGGAGTTTATCAAAATTGGGTTTGTTTTCGAATTCTTTGTGAATCTGTGTAATCTGAGGGAAATATGTGTCTCTAATATGGTCATACATTTGGCAGGAGGTTAGGAAGTGCAGCTCAGTTTCCACCTCATTTTGTGGGCAGTTTGCACATAGTCTGTCTTCTCTTGAGAGCCAGGTCTGCCTACGGCGGCCTTTCTCAATAGCAAGGCTATGCTCTCTGAGTCTGTACATAGTCAAAGCTTTCCTTAAGTTTGGGTCAGTCACAGTGGTCAGGTATTCTGCCACTGTGTACTCTCTGTTTAGGGCCAAATAGCATTCTAGTTTGCTCGGTTTAAAAAACAATTATTTCCAATGTGTCAAGTAATTATATTTTTGTTTTCTCATGATTTGGTTGGGTCTAATTGTGTTGTTGTTGTTGTCCTGGGGCTCTGTTTGTGTTTGTGAACAGAGTCCCAGGACCAGCTTACTTAGGGGACTCTTCTCCAAGTTCATCTCTCTGTAGATTATGGCTTTGTTATGGAAGGTTTGGGAATCGCTTCCTTTTAAGTGATTATAGAATTTAACGGCTCTTTTCTGGATTTTGATAATTAGCGGTTATCGGCCTAATTTGCTCTGAATGCAATATTTGTTGTTTTACGTTGTGCACAGAGGATATTTTTGCAGAATGCTGCATGCAGAGTCTCAATTTGGTGTTTGTCCCATTTTGTAAATTGGTTGGTGAGCGGACCCCAGACCTCACAACCACAAAGGGCAACGGGGTGTTTTTAACAACGCATATTTTCTACAACTGCTGAAGATGTAACATCACACGGGTCTATTCCACGTTGGTTCAACGTAATTTAATTGATATGACGTGGAAACAAAGTTGATTCAACCAGTGTGTGCCCAGTGGGAAGCGTTCCCCAAAACAAAAGCCCAGAGAGAATGGACGCTAAGTGCTTCGTTGGAGCATGCGTCGATACTGATAGGATCGAAAGAAAGGGAGCGCTGCTCTCGGTTCAGCTTTCTCCATTCCAAATCTTACTTTAACATTAGAATTATTTCACAATACTGAACATGGATCAGCTCCTAGAGAGAGATAACAAAACTACGCCTGCAAATATTGAGGTGGCTTATTCTAATGCTTTACCCAATAATAATGCTTTACATCTATGGCACATCATTGCACACGTTAGGCTACACATCATGAAATACAACGAGTAGACTAAATATTAAGACCTAACTATTATTATTCTATCGGTGGTCACAGAGAGATGGATAAACCGTGTGATTCTATGTTTAACGGAGATCTTCTGTGTATGAAGTGACGTGGGAGGGTAAAAACAGGATCGAACGATGCACTTGGCTGTTCTGCACGAGTGGTCTGAGGCAGACGTTAGTTAGATTTGGTAGCGTTTTCAACACATCCCTACCACAGCCCTACCACAACCCTACCACAACCTTACCACAACCCTACCACAGCCCTACCACAGCCCTACCACAACCCTACCACAGCCCTACCACAACCCTACCACAGCCTTACCACAACCCTACCACAACCCTACCACAGCCCTACCACAGCCCTACCACAACCCTACCACAGCCCTACCACAGCCCTACCACAACCCTACCACAGCCCTACCACAACCCTACCACAACCCTACCACAGCCCTACCACAACCCTACCACAACCCTACCACAACCCTACCACAACCCTACCACAGCCCTACCACAACCCTACCACAGCCCTACCACAACCCTACCACAACCCTACCACAGCCCTACCACAACCCTACCACAACCCTACCACAACCCTACCACAACCCTACCACAACCCTACCACAGCCCTACCACAACCCTACCACAGCCCTACCACAACCCTACCACAACCCTACCACAGCCCTACCACAGCCCTACCACAACCCTACCACAGCCTTACCACAACCCTACCACAACCCTACCACAACCCTACCACAACCCTACCACAACCCTACCACAGCCCTACCACAACCCTACCACAACCCTACCACAACCCTACCACAGCCCTACCACAGCCCTACCACAACCCTACCACAACCCTACCACAGCCTTACCACAACCCTACCACAACCCTACCACAGCCCTACCACAACCCTACCACAACCCTACCACAACCCTACCACAACCCTACCACAACCCTACCACAACCCTACCACAGCCCTACCACAACCCTACCACAACCCTACCACAGCCCTACCACAGCCCTACCACAACCCTACCACAGCCTTATGACAGCCCTACCACAACCCTACCACAGCCCTACCACAACCCTACCACAACCCTACCACAACCCTACCACAACCCTACCACAGCCTTACCACAACCCTACCACAACCCTACCACAACCCTACCACAACCCTACCACAACCCTACCACAGCCCTACCACAGCCCTACCACAACCCTACCACAGCCTTATGACAGCCCTACCACAACCCTACCACAGCCCTACCACAACCCTACCACAGCCTTATGACAGCCCTACCACAACCCTACCACAACCCTACCACAGCCCTACCACAACCCTACCACAACCCTACCACAACCCTACCACAACCCTACCACAGCCCTACCACAACCCTACCACAACTCTACCACAACCCTACCACAACCCTACCACAACCCTACCACAACCCTACCACAACCCTACCACAACCCTACCACATCCCAACACAGCCCTACCCAATGGCTCTGGTCAAAAGTTGTGCCCAGTCACTCTTTATCTGGATGGTCTGGACCGTCCATAGATGCTCTACGGATGGCCATACTATAAACACAATACATGTTGTTAAGCAACTGCTTGCTAAGGTTATGGTTAGGGTTAGAATAAGGGTAAGGGTTAAGGTTATGGTTAGGGTTAGGGTAGGGTTAGGGTTAGAATAAGGGTAAGGGTTAAGGTTATGGTTAGGGTTAGAATAAAGGTAAGGGTTAAGGTTATGGTTAGGGTTAGAGTAAGGGTAAGGGTTAAGGTTATGGTTATGGTTAGGGTTAGAATAAGGGTAAGGGTTAAGGTTATGGTTAGGGTTAGGGTTAGAATAAGGGTAAGGGTTAATGTTATGGTTAGGGTTAGAATAAGGGTAAAGGTTAAGGTTATGGTTAGGGTTAGAATAAGGGTTAATGTTATGGTTATGGTTAGGGTTAGAATAAGGGTAAGGGTTAAGGTTATGGTTAGGGTTAGAATAAGGGTAGGGGTTAATGTTATGGTTAGGGTTAGAATAAGGGTAAAGGTTAAGGTTATGGTTAGGGTTAGAATAAGGGTAGGGGTTAATGTTATGGTTAGGGTTAGAATAAGGGTAAAGGTTAAGGTTATGGTTAGGGTTAGAATAAGGGTAGGGGTTAATGTTATGGTTAGGGTTAGAATAAGGGTAAGGGTAAAGGTTATGGTTAGGGTTAGAATAAGGGTAGGGGTTAATGTTATGGTTAGGGTTATGGTTAGGGTTAGAATAAGGGTAAGGGTTAAGGTTAGGGTTAGGGTTAGAATAAGGGTAGGGGTTAATGTTATGGTTAGGGTTAGAATAAGAGTAGGGGTTAATGTTATGGTTAGGGTTATGGTTAGGGTTATAATAAGGGTAAGGGTAAAGGTTAGGGTTAGGGTTAGAATAAGGGTTAATGTTATGGTTAGGGTTAGAATAAGAGTAGGGGTTAATGTTATGGTTAGGGTTATGGTTAGGGTTATAATAAGGGTAAGGGTAAAGGTTAGGGTTAGGGTTAGAATAAGGGTTAATGTTATGGTTAGGGTTAGGGTTAGGGTTAGGGTTAGAATAAGGGTAAGGGTTAAGGTTAGGGTTAGGGTTAGAATAAGGGTAGGGGTTAAGGTTAGGGTTAGGGTTAGAATAAGGGTAGGGGTTAATGTTATGGTTAGGGTTATGGTTAGGGTTAGAATAAGGGTAAGGGTAAAGGTTAGGGTTAGGGTTAGGGTTAGAATAAGGGTAAGGGTTAAGGTTATGGTTAGGGTTAGAATAAGGGTAGGGGTAAAGGTTATGGTTAGGGTTAGAATAAGGGTAAGGGTTAAGGTTATGGTTAGGGTTAGAATAAGGGTAAGGGTTAAGGTTATGGTTAGGGTTAGAATAAGGGTTAGGGTTAGGGTTAGGGTTAGGGTTAGGGTTAGAATAAGGGTAGGGGTTAATGTTATGGTTAGGGTTATGGTTAGGGTTAGAATAAGGGTAAGGGTAAAGGTTAGGGTTAGGGTTAGGGTTAGGGTTAGAATAAGGGTAAGGGTAAAGGTTAGGGTTAGGGTTAGAATAAGGGTAGGGGTTAAGGTTAGGGTTAGGGTTAGAATAAGGGTAGGGGTTAATGTTATGGTTAGGGTTAATATAAGGGTAAGGGTTAAGGTTATGGTTAGGGTTAGAA
The DNA here is from genome assembly GCF_964263955.1 of Coregonus lavaretus. NCBI lineage: Eukaryota > Metazoa > Chordata > Actinopteri > Salmoniformes > Salmonidae > Coregonus > Coregonus lavaretus. The sequence goes on along the minus strand of NW_028161653.1, from coordinate 23,370 downwards.
TAAGGGTAAGGGTTAAGGTTATGGTTAGGGTTAGAATAAGGGTAAGGGTTAAGGTTATGGTTAGGGTTAATATAAGGGTAAGGGTTAAGGTTATGGTTAGGGTTAGAATAAGGGTAAGGGTTAGGGTTAGGGTTAGGGTTAGAATAAGGGTAAGGGTTAAGGTTATGGTTAGGGTTAGAATAAGGGTAAGGGTTAAGGTTATGGTTAGGGTTAGAATAAGGGTAAGGGTTAAGGTTATGGTTAGGGTTAGAATAAGGGTAAGGGTAAAGGTTATGGTTAGGGTTAGAATAAGGGTAAGGGTAAAGGTTATGGTTAGGGTTAGAATAAGGGTAAAGGGTTAAGGTTATGGTTAGGGTTAGAATAAGGGTAAGGGTTAAGGTTATGGTTAGGGTTAGAATAAGGGTAAGGGTTAAGGTTATGGTTAGGGTTAGAATAAGGGTAAGGGTAAAGGTTATGGTTAGGGTTATGGTTAGGGTTAGAATAAGGGTAAGGGTAAAGGTTAGGGTTAGGGTTATGGTTAGGGTTAGAATAAGGGTAAGGGTAAAGGTTATGGTTAGGGTTAGAATAAGGGTAAGGGTTAAGGTTATGGTTAGGGTTATGGTTAGGGTTAGAATAAGGGTAAGGGTAAAGGTTATGGTTAGGGTTATGGTTAGGGTTAGAATAAGGGTAAGGGTAAAGGTTATGGTTAGGGTTAGAATAAGGGTAAGGGTAAAGGTTATGGTTAGGGTTAGAATAAGGGTAAAGGTTAAGGTTATGGTTAGGGTTATGGTTAGGGTTAGAATAAGGGTAAGGGTAAAGGTTATGGTTAGGGTTAGAATAAGGGTAAGGGTTAAGGTTATGGTTAGGGTTAGAATAAGGGTAAGGGTAAAGGTTATGGTTAGGCTTAGAATAAGGGTAAGGGTTAAGGTTATGGTTAGGGTTAGAATAAGGGTAAGGGTAAAGGTTATGGTTAGGGTTAGAATAAGGGTAGGGGTAAAGGTTATGGTTAGGGTTAGAATAAGGGTAAGGGTAAAGGTTATGGTTAGGGTTAGAATAAGGGTAGGGGTAAAGGTTATGGTTAGGGTTAGAATAAGGGTAAGGGTAAAGGTTATGGTTATGGTTAGGGTTAGAATAAGGGTAAGGGTTAAGGTTAAGGTTATGGTTAGGGTTAGAATAAGGGTAAGGGTAAGGGTTAAGGTTATGGTTATGGTTAGGGTTAGAATAAGGGTAAGGGTTAAGGTTATGGTTAGGGTTAGAATAAAGGTAAGGGTTAAGGTTATGGTTAGGGTTAGAATAAGGGTAAGGGTTAAGGTTATGGTTATGGGGTGACTACTAACATGCTGTAAAACTGTCCCGGACCAGGAAGACAGGGATGAGCAGAGTGTTTCAGACGGTTTCATTCTGTTTCCGTCTGTTTCAGACGGTTTCAGTCTGTTTGTCTGTTTCGGACTATTTCTGACTATTTCAGATTGATTCATACTGTTTCATAATTTTTCAGACTGTTTCAATATAGAAGCAGAATGTTTCAGTCTCTCCTCATTACCTAATAACTCCCAAGAAGAGAGAGAGAGATTTTGATTTAAAAAATACCATTGTTGGCGCAATATTCACATTTACACAGCCACAATCCCCCACTTCGCTGTACCGGACCTAAACAGTTAAAACCATGATCTGGGGGGCTCTGAGGTACCGAGAGGGTGATCTGGGGGGCTCTGAGGTACCGAGAGGGTGATCTGGGGGGCTCTGAGGTACCGAGAGGGTGATCTGGGGGGCTCTGAGGTACCGAGAGGGTGATCTCGGGGGCTCTGAGTTACCGAGAGGGTGATCTGGGGGGCTCTGAGGTACCGAGAGGGTGATCTGGGGGGCTCTGAGGTACCGAGAGGGTGATCTGGGGGGCTCTGAGGTACCGAGAGGGTGATCTGGGGGGCTCTGAGGTACCGAGAGGGTGATCTGGGGGGCTCTGAGGTACCGAGAGGGTGATCTGGGGGGCTCTGAGGTACCGAGAGGGTGATCTGGGGGGCTCTGAGGTACCGGGACGCATTGATTTTTTAAAAATCCTTGATAATAAAGCGTTGCATGCTGGCATAGTGTGACGTCGACGCAGGGAGTCAGGAAGCAGGTGCAGTTAGTGAGTTTAATATTAACGAGATACAGTGCCTTGCAAAAGTATTCATATCCCTTGGCATTTTTCCTATTTTTTTTGCATTACAACCTGTAATTTAAATGGATTTTTATTTGCATTTCATGTAATGGACATACACAAAATAGTCCAAATTGGTGAAGTGAAATGAAAAAAATAACTTGTTTCAAAAAATTATACAAAATAATTAACGGAAAAGTGATGCGTGCATATGTATTCACCTCCTTTGCTATGAAGCCCCTAAATAAGATCTGGTGCAACCAATTACCTTCAGAAGTCACATAATTAGTTAAATAAAGTCCACCTGTGTGCAATCTAAGTGTCACATGATCTGTCAAATGATTTCAGTATATATGCACCTGTTCTGAAAGGCCCCAGAGTCTGCAACATTTCTAAGCAAGGGGCACCACCAAGCAAGTGGCACCATGAAGACCAAGGAGCTCTCCAAACAGGTCAAGGACAAAGTTGTGGAGAAGTACAAATCAGGGTTGGCAAGGAGGGCATTAATCAGAGAGGCAACAAAGAGACCAAAGATAACCCTGAAGGAGCTGCAAAGCTCCACGGTGGAGATTGCAGTATCTGTCCATAGGACCACTTTAAGCCGTACACTCCACAGAGCTGGGCTTTACGGAAGAGTGGCCAGAAAAAAGCCATTGCAAAGAAAAAAATAAGCAAACATGTTTGGTGTTCGCCAAAAGGCATGTGGGAGACTCCCCAAACATATGGAAGAAAGTACTCTGGTCAGATGAGACTAAAATTGAGCTTTTTGGCCATCAAGGAAAATGCTATGTCTGGCGCAAACCCAACACCTCTCATCCCCCCGAAAACACCATCCCCACAGTGAAGCATGGTGGTGGCAGCATCATGCTGTGGGGATGTTTTTCATCGGCAGGTACTGGGAAACTGGTCAGAATTGAACGAATGATGGATGGCGCTAAATACAAGGAAATTCTTGACTGGGACGGAGGTTCACCTTCCAGCAGGACAATGACCCTAAGCATACAGCTAAAGCAACACTGGAGTGGTTTAAGGGGAAACATTTAAATGTCTTGGAATGGCCTAGTCAAAGCCCAGACCTCAATCCAATTGAGAATCTGTGGTATGACTTAAAGATTGCTGTACACCAGCGGAACCCATCCAACTTGAAGGAGCTGGAGCAGTTTTGCCTTGAAGAATGGGCAAAAATCCCAGTGGCTAGATGTGCCAAGCTTATAGAGACATACCCCAAGAGACTTGCAGCTGTAATTTCTGCAAAAGGTGGCTCTAAAAAGTATTGACTTTGGGGGGGTGAATAGTTATGCACGCTCAAGTCTTCTGTTTTTTTGTCTTATTTCTTGTTTGTTTCATGAGAAAAAATATTTTGCATCTTCAATGTGGCAGGCATGTTGGCTGTAGCTCAGTTGGTAGAGCATGGCGCTTGCAACGCCAGGTTTGTGGGTTCGTTTCCCACGGGGGGCCAGTATGAAAATGTATGCACTCACTAACTGTAAGTCGCTCTGGATAAGAGCATCTGCTAAATGACAAAAATATCAACGTAAATCAAATGATACAAACCCCCCAAAAATCCATTTTAATTCCAGGTTGTAAGGTAACAAAATAGGAAAAATGCTAAGGACAAGGTAACATAACCAATACTGACCTTCTAGGCAGAGTTGCAAAGAAAAAGCCATATCTCAGACTGACCAATAAAAAGAAAAGATTAAGGGCAGTCTGAGATATGGCTTTTTCTTTGCAACTCTGCCTAGAAGGTCAGCATCCCGGAGTCGCCACTTCACTGTTGACGTTGAGCTTAAAATGATAAACTTGGATTACAAAACACAACGTGGCATTGGAACATAGGACTGATGGTTGCTGATAATGGGCCTCTGTATGCCTATGTAGATGTTCCATTAAAAATCAGCCGTTTCCAGCTACATGGCCATTTAAAACATTAACAATGTCAAAACTGTATTTCTGTTTGATCAATTTGATGTTATTTTAACTCTCTGTCTCTCTGCTAAAGTCTTTTTCTTTCTAAAACAAGAAAATGTCTAAGTGACCCCAAACTTTTGAACGGTAGTGTAGGTAGGGGTAAAAGTGACGCATAGATAATAATAAACAGCGAGTAGCAGCAGTGTAAAAACACTGGGGGGGTGGGGTCAATGTAAATAGTCCGGGTGGCCATTTGATTAATTGTTCAGCAGTCTTATGGCTTGGGGGTAGAAGCTGTTAAGCAGCCTTTTGAACCTAGACTTAGCGCTCCGGTACCGCTTGCCGTGCGGTAGCAGAGAGAACAGTCTATGAATTGTGTGACTGGAGTCTTTGACAATTTTTTGGGCCTTCCTCTGACACCGCCTAGTATATAGGTCCTGGACGGCAGGAAACTTGGCCCCAGTGATGTACTGGGCCGTTCGCACTACCCTCTGAAGCGCATTACGGTCGGATGCCGAGCAGTTGCCATACCAGGCGGTGATGCAGCCAGTCTGGATGCTCTCGATGGTGCAGCTGTAGAACCTTTTGAGGATCTGGGACCCATGCCAAATCTTTTCAGTCTCCTGAGGGGGAAAAAGTGTTGTCGTGCCCTCTTCACGACTGTCTTGGTGTGTTTGGACCATGATAGTTTGTTGGTTATGTGGACACCAAGGAACTTGAAACTCTCAACCCGCTCCACTACAGCCCATTGATGTTAATAGGGGTGTGTTCGGCCCTCCTTTTCCTGTAGTCCACGATCAGCTCCTTTGTCTTGCTCACGTTGAGGGAGAGGTTGTTGTCCTGGCACCACACTGCCAAGTCTCTGACCTCCTCCCTATAGGCTGTCTCATCGTTGTCAGTGAAAAAACAGGTTGGAAAATGGCTCCTGTTGAAAATATATAATCTGTCTATATGCTACCAAACACAGTGCATTCAGAAAGTTTTCAGACCCCTTGACTTTTTACACATTTTGTTACGTTACAGCCTTATTCTTAAATTATTAAATTGTTTCATCAGTCTACACACAATACGCTATAATGGCAAAGTAAAAACAGGGTTTTTGAAATTGTTGCAAATTTATAAAAAATTAAAAACTGAAATATCACATTGTCATAAGTATTCAGACCATTTACTCAGTACTTTGTTGAAGCACCTTTGGCAGCGATTACAGCCTCGAGTCTTCTTGGGTATGACGCTACAAGCTTGGCACACCTGTATTTGGGTAGTTTCTCCCATTCTTCTCTGGAGATCCTCTCAAGCTCTGTCAGGTTGGATGGGGAGAGTCACTGCACAGCTATTTTCAGGTCTCTCCAGAGATGTTCGATTGGGTTCAAGTCCGGGCTCTGGCTGGGCCACTCAAGGACATTCAGAGACTTGTCCCGAAGCAACTCCTGCGTTGTCTTGGCTGTGTGCTTAGAGTCGTTGTCCTGTCGGAAAGTGAACCTTCGCCCCAGTCTGAGGTCCTGAGCGCTCTGGAGCAGGTTTTCATCAAGGCTCTCGCTGTACTACTGTTTGGGTGAGTCAGTGAAAATGGAAAGCTTTTTTAGGACTATAATTTCCTCCTCATATTGTTCAACATGTGTGTTTCCTCACAACTAGGCCTAGGCTATTGATTGATTCAAGACAAGGTGGTTTTTATTGATCTCAGATTATCAGTTTGTCAGTGTCAAAGTAGCCCGTCATTTTGATCATATGTGAGGTATTAAAAAAGATTCTGCTAAAGTCTCAAGTCATCTAAAATGATGTAGAATTGCATGAAATGCGTTTATAACTCCCTCTCTCTCTCTCTCTCTCTCTCTCTCTCTCTGTCTCTCTCTCTCTCTCCTCTCTCTCTCTCTCTCTCTCTCTCTCTCTCTCTCTCTCTCTCTCTCTCTCTCTCTCTCTCTCTCTCTCTCTAGCTCTCTCTCTCTCTGCCTCTACTCTACTGCTCTATGTGTCACGTCTGCTCCCGCTCCCCCTCTCCGGCGCTCGACGTCACCAGTCTACTAACCACCGGTCCTGGCAACCCATCATTACGCACACCTGGCAACCCATCATTATGCACACCTGGCAACCCATCATTACGCACACCTGGCAACCCATCATTACGCACACCTGGCAACCCATCATTACGCACACCTGGCAACCCATCATTACGCACACCTGGCAACCCATCATTACATAATAATGGTGCCGGGGGAGATGGCTGCTGTTTTACGGGCTCCTAACCTTGTGTGTTTTTTCGCATTGTTTGTAACTTATTTTGTACATAATGTTGCTGCTACCGTCTCTTATGACTGAAAATAGCTTTTTGATATCAGAACAGCGATTACTCACCTCGAACTGGACGAAGACTTTTCATTTTGTTGACGTTGAGGGAGAGGTAATTTTCCTGGCACCACTCCGCCAGTGCCCTCACCTCCTCCCTGTAGACTGTCTCGTCATTGTTGGTAATCAAGCCTACTACTGTTGTGTCGTCTGCAAACCTGATGATTGAGTTGGAGGCGTGCTTGACCACGCAGTCATGGGTGAACAGGGAGTACAGGAGGGGGCTGAGCATGCACCCTTGTGGGGCCCCTGTGTTGAGGATCAGCGAAGTTGAGGTGTTGTTTCCTACCTTCACCACCTGGGGGCGGCCCGTCAGGAAGTCCAGGACCCAGTTGCACAGGGCAGGGCCCGGAGCTTAATGATGAGCTTGGAGGGTACCATGGTTTTGAAGGCTGAGCTATAGTCAATGAACAGCATTCTTACATAGGTGTTCCTCTTGTCCAGATGGGAGAGGGCAATGTGCAGTGCGATGGCATCGCCTGTGGATCTATTGGGGCGGTAAGCAAATTGAAGTGGGTCTAGGGTGTCAGGTAAGGTAGAGGTGATATGATCCTTAACTAGCCTCTCAAAGAACTTCATGATGACAGAAGTGAGTGCTACGGGGCGACAGTCATTTAGTTCAGTTACCTTTGCTTTCTTGGGTACAAGAACAATGGTGGACATCTTGAAGCAAGTGGGGACAGCAGACTGGGATAGGGAGATATTGAATATGTCCGTAAACACTCCAGCCAGCTGGTCTGCGCATGCTCTGAGGACGCAGCTAGGGATGCCGTCTTACTCACGTCGGCCACGGAGAACGAGAGCCCACAGTTCTTGGAAGCGGACCGCATTGGTGGTTATCCTCAAAGCGGGAAAGAGAATTACAGAGGAACTTGAATTAACTCTGATTGTTTTTATTCAAATATTTACATTGCAAACAGTGAAAATTAGGTACCGCATCCTGGCAAATGGGTACCAGAACGAAACAGTCCGAAATTGAGAGGTGCTGGATCCTGTTTCGGGCAGGCCCAGATTCTGCCCCAACCCTAGACCTGTACACCACCCACCCAGAACAGAAAACACCCCTACCTGCCTGGAACAAGAAAAAAATTGCGCTGTCTCTTCCCCACAAAACAGACACCCCCTCCCCACTGTAGATCAGCAATACGCTTCTCTATGGGAGCGTCAACATCCTCTCAGAGAAGAGCCCGGTCCCAAACCCCCCTAGCCACCCTGTTGCCCTCAGCCCATGCAGATAGTCTTTCTGAGCCCCCTTCACAGCCACCCCATTGCCCTCAGCCCATGCAGATGGTCTTTCTGAGCCCCCTTCACAGCCACTGCGTACAGATCCTTTGTGCTGGCTGTGTAAAAGGCCTCCAGCTCTGGAGTCATGAACGATAGGTCAGTGTCATTCGTGGTGAGACGGTCCAGTCTCTGCCTTCTCCCCAGCGGCTCTCTGAAGGAGCCCGGTAGTGCAGCACGGACAACCTCCACCACCTGCTGCAGCGGCCTGGTTGACTTTACGGAGGAAGCCTCCTCCATGTCACTGACAGATTTCCACCCAGCATCTTCTTGCAGGTCCCCCGACTTAGTGAACCCCGCTCTCACAAGCCTGGCCCGCAAGCTGGCAGAGGTCAGCAGCACTCTGATCTGGATGAGTGGGTTGTGAAACAGTGGCTAAAACCACCGGCATTTAGACAACTTAGAGGCAACCTTGTCAACTAACTCCTGGTAATTTCTCTCCTGAAACTATGAGGTCCCAAAGAACACCCCAAAGAACTTCATACCTACTCTGCCCCACTGTGGCCCCCCAGGAAGACTAGAAGATCCTGCTCTGACCCCATCTCCCCATAATTAGACCCTCTCTGTTCTCCCAGTTCACCTCAGCTGACGCCGCCCCCTAAAACAACTCTGAAGCCCTTCTACATCTCCCTCCCCTCTAAATAAACGCTGTTACATCATCAACATAAGCCGACAATGAAATCGTCTGTACATACGTGGGAATACCCTTCAGTTAGCAGTATCATGGTATATATGTAAAGTACTGTACATGCCTGGGAATACCCTTCAGATAGCAGTATCATGGTTGTATGTAAAGTACTGTACATGCTTGGGAATACCCTTCAGATAGCAGTATCATGGTTGTATGTAAAGTACTGTACATGCCTGGGAATATCCTTCAGATAGCAGTATCATGGTTGTATGTAAAGTACTGTACATGCCTGGGAATACCCTTCAGATAGCAGTATCATGGTTGTATGTAAAGTACTGTACATGCCTGGGAATACCCTTCAGATAGCAGTATCATGGTATATATGTAAAGTACTGTACATGCCTGGGAATACCCTTCAGATAGCAGTATCATGGTTGTATGTAAAGTACTGTACATGCTTGGGAATACCCTTCAGATAGCAGTATCATGGTTGTATGTAAAGTACTGTACATGCCTGGGAATACCCTTCAGATAGCAGTATCATGGTATATATGTAAAGTACTGTACATGCCTGGGAAGACCTTTCAGATAGCAGTATCATGGTTGTATGTAAAGTACTGTATATACCTGGGAATACCCTTCAGATAGCAGTATCATGGTTGTATGTAAAGTACTGTACATGCCTGGGAATACCCTTCAGATAGCAGTATAGTGGTTGTATGTAAAGTACTGTACATGCCTGGGAATACCCTTCAGATAGCAGTATCATGGTCTATATGTAAAGTAATGTACATGCCTGGGAATACCCTTCAGATAGCAGTATCATGGTATGTATGTAAAGTACTGTACATGCCTGGGAATACCCTTCAGATAGCGGTATCATGGTTGTATGTAAAGTACTGTACATGCCTGGGAATACCCTTCAGATAGCAGTATCATGGTTGTATGTAAAGTACTGTACATGCCTGGGAATACCCTTCAGATAGCAGTATCATGGTTGTATGTAAAGTACTGTACATGCCTGGGAATACGCTTCAGATAGCAGTATCATGGTTGTATGTAAAGTACTGTACATGTCTGGGAATACCCTTCAGATAGCAGTATCATGGTTGTATGTAAAGTACTGTACATGCCTGGGAATACCCTTCAGATAGCAGTATCATGGTTGTATGTAAAGTACTGTACATGCCTGGGAATAACCTTCAGATAGCAGTATCATGGTCTATATGTAAAGTACTGTACATGCCTGGGAATACCCTTCAGATAGCGGTATCATGGTTGTATGTAAAGTACTGTACATGCCTGGGAATACCCTTCAGATAGCAGTATCATGGTTGTATGTAAAGTACTGTACATGCCTGGGAATACCCTTCAGATAGCAGTATCATGGTTGTATGTAAAGTACTGTACATGCCTGGGAATACGCTTCAGATAGCAGTATCATGGTTGTATGTAAAGTACTGTACATGTCTGGGAATACCCTTCAGATAGCAGTATCATGGTTGTATGTAAAGTACTGTACAAGCCTGGGAATACCCTTCAGATAGCAGTATCATGGTTGTATGTAAAGTACTGTACATGCCTGGGAATACCCTTCAGATAGCAGTATCATGATCTATATGTAAAGTACTGTACATAACTGGGAATACCCTTCAGATAGCAGTATCATGGTATATATGTAAAGTACTGTACATGCCTGGGAATACCCTTCAGATAGCAGTATCATGGTTGTATGTAAAGTACTGTACATGCCTTGGAATACCCTTCAGATAGCAGTATCATGGTTGTATGTAAAGTACTGTACATGCCTGGGAATACCCTTCAGATAGCAGTATTATGGTTGTATATAAAGTACTGTACATGCCTGGGAATACCCTTCAGATAGCAGTATCATGGTTGTATGTAAAGTACTGTACATGCCGGGAATACCCTTCAGATAGCAGTATCATGGTTGTATGTAAAGTACTGTACATGCCTGGGAATACCCTTCATATAGCAGTATCATGGTTGTATGTAAAGTATTGTACAGCCTGGGAATACCCTTCAGATAGCAGTATCATGGTTGTATGTAAAGTACTGTACATGCCTGGGAATATCCTTCAGATAGCAGTATCATGGTTGTATGTAAAGTACTGTACATGCCTGGGAATAACCTTCATATAGCAGTATCATGGTTGTATGTAAAGTATTGTACATGCCTGGGAATACCCTTCATATAGCAGTATCATGGATGTATGTAAAGTATTGTACATGCCTGGGAATACCCTTCAGATAGCAGTATCATGGTTGTATGTAAAGTACTGTACATGCCTGGGAATACCCTTCAGATAGCAGTATCATGGTTGTATTTAAAGTACTGTACATGCCTGGGAATACCCTTCAGATAGCAGTATCATGGTTGTTTGTAAAGTACTGTACATGCCTGGGAAGACCTTTCAGATAGCAGTATCATGGTTGTATGTAAAGTACTGTACATACCTGGGAATACCCTTCAGATAGCAGTATCATGGTTGTATGTAAAGTACTGTACATGCCTGGGAATACCCTTCAGATAGCAGTATAGTGGTTGTATGTAAAGTACTGTACATGCCTGGGAATACCCTTCAGATAGCATTATCATGGTCTATATGTAAAGTACTGTACATGCCTGGGAATACCCTTCAGATAGCAGTATCATGGTTGTATGTAAAGTACTGTACATGCTTGGGAATACCGTTCAGATAGCAGTATCATGGTTGTATGTAAAGTACTGTACATGCCTGGGAATACCCTTCAGATAGCAGTATCATGGTTGTATGTAAAGTACTGTACATGCCTTGGAAGACCGTTCAGATAGCAGTATCATGGTTGTATGTAAAGTACTGTACATACCTGGGAATACACTTCAGATAGCAGTATCATGGTTGTATGTAAAGTACTGTACATGCCTGGGAATACCCTTCAGATAGCAGTATTGTGGTTGTATGTAAAGTACTGTACATGCCTGGGAATACCCTTCAGATAGCAGTATCATGGTCTATATGTAAAGTACTGTACATGCCTGGGAATACCCTTCAGATAGCAGTATCATGGTATGTATGTAAAGTACTGTACATGCCTGGGAATACCCTTCAGATAGCGGTATCATGGTTGTATGTAAAGTACTGTACATGCCTGGGAATACCCTTCAGATAGCAGTTTCATGGTTGTATGTAAAGTACTGTACATGCCTGGGAATACCCTTCAGATAGCAGTATCATGGTTGTATGTAAAGTACTGTACATGCCTGGGAATACGCTTCAGATAGCAGTATCATGGTTGTATGTAAAGTACTGTACATGTCTGGGAATACCCTTCAGATAGCAGTATCATGGTTGTATGTAAAGTACTGTACATGCCTGGGAATACCCTTCAGATAGCAGTATCATGGTTGTATGTAAAGTACTGTACATGCCTGGGAATACCCTTCAGATAGCAGTATCATGGTCTATGTGTAAAGTACTGTACATAACTGGGAATACCCTTCAGATAGCAGTATCATGGTATATATGTAAAGTACTGTACATGCCTGGGAATACCCTTCAGATAGCAGTATCATGGTTGTATGTAAAGTACTGTACATGCCTTGGAATACCCTTCAGATAGCAGTATCATGGTTGTATGTAAAGTACTGTACATGCCTGGGAATACCCTTCAGATAGCAGTATCATGGTTGTATGTAAAGTACTGTACATGCCGGGAATACCCTTCAGATAGCAGTATCATGGTTGTATGTAAAGTACTGTACATGCCTGGGAATACCCTTCATATAGCATTATCATGGTTGTATGTAAAGTATTGTACAGCCTGGGAATACCTTTCAGATAGCAGTATCATGGTTGTATGTAAAGTACTGTACATGCCTGGGAATATCCTTCAGATAGCAGTATCATGGTTGTATGTAAAGTACTGTACATGCCTGGGAATACCCTTCATATAGCAGTATCATGGTTGTATGTAAAGTATTGTACATGCCTGGGAATACCCTTCATATAGCAGTATCATGTTTGTATGTAAAGTATTGTACATGCCTGGGAATACCCTTCAGATAGCAGTATCATGGTTGTATGTAAAGTACTGTACATGCCTGGGAATACCCTTCAGATAGCAGTATCATGGTTGTATTTAAAGTACTGTACATGCCTGGGAATACCCTTCAGATAGCAGTATCATGGTTGTTTGTAAAGTACTGTACATGCCTGGGAATACCCTTCAGATAGCAGTAACATGGTATTTATATAAAGTACTGTACATGCCTGGGAATACCCTTCAGATAGCAGTATCATGGTATATATGTAAAGTACTGTACATGCCTGGGAATACCCTTCAGAAAGCAGTATCATGGTTGTAGGTAAAGTACAGTACATGCCTGGGAATACCATTCAGATAGCAGTATCATGGTTGAATGTAAAGTACTGTACATGCCTGGGAATACCCTTCAGTTAGCAGTATCATGGTTGTATGTAAAGTACTGTACATGCCTGGGAATACCCTTCAGATAGCAGTATCATGGTTGTATGTAAAGTACTGTACATGCCTGGGAATACCCTTCAGATAGCAGTATCATGGTTGTATTTAAAGTATTGTACAGCCTGGGAATACCCTTCAGATAGCAGTATCATGGTTGTATGTAAAGTACTGTACATGCCTGGGAATATCCTTCAGATAGCAGTATCATGGTTGTATGTAAAGTACTGTACATGCCTGGGAATAACCTTCATATAGCAGTATCATGGTTGTATGTAAAGTATTGTACATGCCTGGGAATACCCTTCATATAGCAGTATCATGGATGTATGTAAAGTATTGTACATGCCTGGGAATACCCTTCAGATAGCAGTATCATGGTTGTATGTAAAGTACTGTACATGCCTGGGAATACCCTTCAGATAGCAGTATCATGGTTGTATTTAAAGTACTGTACATGCCTGGGAATACCCTTCAGATAGCAGTATCATGGTTGTTTGTAAAGTACTGTACATGCCTGGGAAGACCTTTCAGATAGCAGTATCATGGTTGTATGTAAAGTACTGTACATACCTGGGAATACCCTTCAGATAGCAGTATCATGGTTGTATGTAAAGTACTGTACATGCCTGGGAATACCCTTCAGATAGCAGTATAGTGGTTGTATGTAAAGTACTGTACATGCCTGGGAATACCCTTCAGATAGCAGTATCATGGTCTATATGTAAAGTACTGTACATGCCTGGGAATACCCTTCAGATAGCAGTATCATGGTTGTATGTAAAGTACTGTACATGCTTGGGAATACCGTTCAGATAGCAGTATCATGGTTGTATGTAAAGTACTGTACATGCCTGGGAATACCCTTCAGATAGCAGTATCATGGTTGTATGTAAAGTACTGTACATGCCTTGGAAGACCGTTCAGATAGCAGTATCATGGTTGTATGTAAAGTACTGTACATACCTGGGAATACACTTCAGATAGCAGTATCATGGTTGTATGTAAAGTACTGTACATGCCTGGGAATACCCTTCAGATAGCAGTATTGTGGTTGTATGTAAAGTACTGTACATGCCTGGGAATACCCTTCAGATAGCAGTATCAAGGTCTATATGTAAAGTACTGTACATGCCTGGGAATACCCTTCAGATAGCAGTATCATGGTATGTATGTAAAGTACTGTACATGCCTGGGAATACCCTTCAGATAGCGGTATCATGGTTGTATGTAAAGTACTGTACATGCCTGGGAATACCCTTCAGATAGCAGTTTCATGGTTGTATGTAAAGTACTGTACATGTCTGGGAATACCCTTCAGATAGCAGTATCATGGTTGTATGTAAAGTACTGTACATGCCTGGGAATACCCTTCAGATAGCAGTATTGTGGTTGTATGTAAAGTACTGTACATGCCTAGGAATACCCTTCAGATAGCAGTATCATGGTCTATATGTAAAGTACTGTACATGCCTGGGAATACCCTTCAGATAGCAGTATCATGGTATGTATGTAAAGTACTGTACATGCCTGGGAATACCCTTCAGATAGCGGTATCATGGTTGTATGTAAAGTACTGTACATGCCTGGGAATACCCTTCAGATAGCAGTTTCATGGTTGTATGTAAAGTACTGTACATGTCTGGGAATACCCTTCAGATAGCAGTATCATGGTTGTATGTAAAGTACTGTACATGCCTGGGAATACCCTTCAGATAGCAGTATCATGGTTGTATGTAAAGTACTGTACATGCCTGGGAATACCCTTCAGATAGCAGTATCATGGTCTATGTGTAAAGTACTGTACATAACTGGGAATACCCTTCAGATAGCAGTATCATGGTATATATGTAAAGTACTGTACATGCCTGGGAATACCCTTCAGATAGCAGTATCATGGTTGTATGTAAAGTACTGTACATGCCTTGGAATACCCTTCAGATAGCAGTATCATGGTTGTATGTAAAGTACTGTACATGCCTGGGAATATCCTTCAGATAGCAGTATCATGGTTGTATGTAAAGTACTGTACATGCCTGGGAATATCCTTCAGATAGCAGTATCATGGTTGTATGTAAAGTACTGTACATGCCTGGGAATACCCTTCATATAGCAGTATCATGGTTGTATGTAAAGTATTGTACATGCCTGGGAATACCCTTCATATAGCAGTATCATGTTTGTATGTAAAGTATTGTACATGCCTGGGAATACCCTTCAGATAGCAGTATCATGGTTGTATGTAAAGTACTGTACATGCCTGGGAATACCCTTCAGATAGCAGTATCATGGTTATATTTAAAGTACTGTACATGCCTGGGAATACCCTTCAGATAGCAGTATCATGGTTGTTTGTAAAGTACTGTACATGCCTGGGAATACCCTTCAGATAGCAGTAACATGGTATTTATATAAAGTACTGTACATGCCTGGGAATACCCTTCAGATAGCAGTATCATGGTATATATGTAAAGTACTGTACATGCCTGGGAATACCCTTCAGAAAGCAGTATCATGGTTGTAGGTAAAGTACAGTACATGCCTGGGAATACCCTTCAGATAGCAGTATCATGGTTGAATGTAAAGTACTGTACATGCCTGGGAATACCCTTCAGTTAGCAGTATCATGGTTGTATGTAAAGTACTGTACATGCCTGTGAATACCCTTCAGATAGCAGTATCATGGTTGTATGTAAAGTACTGTACATTCCTGGGAATACCCTTCAGATAGCAGTATCATGGTTGTATGTAAAGTACTGTACATGCCTGGGAATACCCTTCAGATAGCAGTATTGTGGTTGTATGTAAAGTACTGTACATGCCTGGGAATACCCTTCAGATAGCAGTATCGTGTTCTATATGTAAAGTACTGTACATGCCTGGGAATACCCTTCAGATAGCAGTATCATGGTATGTATGTAAAGTACTGTACATTCCTGGGAATACCCTTCAGATAGCAGTATCATGGTTGTATGTAAAGTACTGTACATGCCTGGGAATACCCTTCAGATAGCAGTATTGTGGTTGTATGTAAAGTACTGTACATGCCTGGGAATACCCTTCAGATAGCAGTATCGTGTTCTATATGTAAAGTACTGTACATGCCTGGGAATACCCTTCAGATAGCAGTATTGTGGTTGTATGTAAAGTACTGTACATGCCTGGGAATACCCTTCAGATAGCAGTATCATGGTCTATATGTAAAGTACTGTACATGCCTGGGAATACCCTTCAGATAGCAGTATCATGGTATGTATGTAAAGTACTGTACATGCCTGGGAATACCCTTCAGATAGCGGTATCATGGTTGTATGTAAAGTACTGTACATGCCTGGGAATACCCTTCAGATAGCAGTTTCATGGTTGTATGTAAAGTACTGTACATGTCTGGGAATACCCTTCAGATAGCAGTATCATGGTTGTATGTAAAGTACTGTACATGCCTGGGAATACCCTTCAGATAGCAGTATTGTGGTTGTATGTAAAGTACTGTACATGCCTAGGAATACCCTTCAGATAGCAGTATCATGGTCTATATGTAAAGTACTGTACATGCCTGGGAATACCCTTCAGATAGCAGTATCATGGTATGTATGTAAAGTACTGTACATGCCTGGAAATACCCTTCAGATAGCGGTATCATGGTTGTATGTAAAGTACTGTACATGCCTGGGAATACCCTTCAGATAGCAGTTTCATGGTTGTATGTAAAGTACTGTACATGTCTGGGAATACCCTTCAGATAGCAGTATCATGGTTGTATGTAAAGTACTGTACATGCCTGGGAATACCCTTCAGATAGCAGTATCATGGTTGTATGTAAAGTACTGTACATGCCTGGGAATACCCTTCAGATAGCAGTATCATGGTCTATGTGTAAAGTACTGTACATAACTGGGAATACCCTTCAGATAGCAGTATCATGGTATATATGTAAAGTACTGTACATGCCTGGGAATACCCTTCAGATAGCAGTATCATGGTTGTATGTAAAGTACTGTACATGCCTTGGAATACCCTTCAGATAGCAGTATCATGGTTGTATGTAAAGTACTGTACATGCCTGGGAATACCCTTCAGATAGCAGTATCATGGTTGTATGTAAAGTACTGTACATGCCGGGAATACCCTTCAGATAGCAGTATCATGGTTGTATGTAAAGTACTGTACATGCCTGGGAATACCCTTCATATAGCATTATCATGGTTGTATGTAAAGTATTGTACAGCCTGGGAATACCCTTCAGATAGCAGTATCATGGTTGTATGTAAAGTACTGTACATGCCTGGGAATATCCTTCAGATAGCAGTATCATGGTTGTATGTAAAGTACTGTACATGCCTGGGAATACCCTTCATATAGCAGTATCATGGTTGTATGTAAAGTATTGTACATGCCTGGGAATACCCTTCATATAGCAGTATCATGTTTGTATGTAAAGTATTGTACATGCCTGGGAATACCCTTCAGATAGCAGTATCATGGTTGTATGTAAAGTACTGTACATGCCTGGGAATACCCTTCAGATAGCAGTATCATGGTTATATTTAAAGTACTGTACATGCCTGGGAATACCCTTCAGATAGCAGTATCATGGTTGTTTGTAAAGTACTGTACATGCCTGGGAATACCCTTCAGATAGCAGTAACATGGTATTTATATAAAGTACTGTACATGCCTGGGAATACCCTTCAGATAGCAGTATCATGGTATATATGTAAAGTACTGTACATGCCTGGGAATACCCTTCAGAAAGCAGTATCATGGTTGTAGGTAAAGTACAGTACATGCCTGGGAATACCCTTCAGATAGCAGTATCATGGTTGAATGTAAAGTACTGTACATGCCTGGGAATACCCTTCAGTTAGCAGTATCATGGTTGTATGTAAAGTACTGTACATGCCTGTGAATACCCTTCAGATAGCAGTATCATGGTTGTATGTAAAGTACTGTACATTCCTGGGAATACCCTTCAGATAGCAGTATCATGGTTGTATGTAAAGTACTGTACATGCCTGGGAATACCCTTCAGATAGCAGTATTGTGGTTGTATGTAAAGTACTGTACATGCTTGGGAATACCCTTCAGATAGCAGTATCGTGTTCTATATGTAAAGTACTGTACATGCCTGGGAATACCCTTCAGATAGCAGTATCATGGTATGTATGTAAATTACTGTACATGCCTGGGAATACCCTTCAGATAGCAGTATCATGGTTGTATGTAAAGTACTGTACATGCCTGGGAATACCCTTCAGATAGCAGTATCATGGTTGTATGTAAAGTACTGTACATGCCTGGGAATACCCTTCAGATAGCAGTATCATGGTTGTATGTAAAGTACTGTACATGCCTGGGAATACGCTTCAGAAAGCAGTATCATGGTTGTATGTAAAGTACTGTACATGCCTGGGAATACCCTTCAGATAGCAGTATCATGGTCTATATGTAAAGTACTGTACATGCCTGGGAATACCCTTCAGATAGCAGTATCATGGTATATATGTAAAGTACTGTACATGCCTGGGAATACCCTTCAGATAGCAGTATCATGGTTGTATGTAAAGTACTGTACATGCCTGGGAATACCCTTCAGATAGCAGTATCATGGTTGTATGTAAAGTAATGTACATGCCGGGAATACCCTTCAGATAGCAGTATCATGGTTGTATGTAAAGTACTGTACATGCCTGGGAATACCCTTCATATAGCAGTATCATGGTTGTATGTAAAGTATTGTACAGCCTGGGAATACCCTTCAGATTGCAGTATCATGGTTGAATGTAAAGTACTGTACATGCCTGGGAATATCCTTCAGATAGCAGTATCATGGTTGTATGTAAAGTACTGTACATGCCTGGGAATACCCTTCATATAGCAGTATCATGGTTGTATGTAAAGTACTGTACATGCCTGGGAATACCCTTCACATAGCAGTATCATGGTTGTATTTAAAGTACTGTACATGCCTTTGAATACCCTTCAGATAGCAGTATCATGGTTGTTTGTAAAGTACTGTACATGCCTGGGAATACCCTTCAGATAGCAGTATCATGGTATTTATATAAAGTACTGTACATGCCTGGGAATACCCTTCAGATAGCAGTATCATGGTATATATGTAAAGTACTGTACATGCCTGGGAATACCCTTCAGATAGCAGTATCATGGTTGTAGGTAAAGTACAGTACATGCATGGGAATACCATTCAGATAACAGTATCATGGTTGAATGTAAAGTACTGTACATGTCGGGAATACCCTTCAGATAGCAGTATCATGGTTGTATGTAAAGTACTGTACATGCCTGGGAATACCCTTCATATAGCAGTATCATGGTTGTATGTAAAGTATTGTACAGCCTGGGAATACCCTTCAGATAGAAGTATCATGGTTGTATGTAAAGTACTGTACATGCCTGGGAATATCCTTCAGATAGCAGTATCATGGTTGTATGTAAAGTACTGTACATGCCTGGGAATACCCTTCATATAGCAGTATCATGGTTGTATGTAAAGTACTGTACAGGCCTGGGAATACCCTTCACATAGCAGTATCATGGTTGTATTTAAAGTACTGTACATGCCTTTGAATACCCTTCAGATAGCAGTATCATGGTTGTTTGTAAAGTACTGTACATGCCTGGGAATACCCTTCAGATAGCAGTATCATGGTATTTATATAAAGTACTGTACATGCCTGGGAATACCCTTCAGATAGCAGTATCATGGTATATATGTAAAGTACTGTACATCCCTGGGAATACCCTTCAGATAGCAGTACCATGTTTGTAGGTAAAGTACAGTACATGCATGGGAATACCATTCAGATAGCAGTATCATGGTTGAATGTAAAGTACTGTACATGCCTGGGAATACCTTTCAGATAGCAGTATCATGGTTGTATGTAAAGTACTGTACATGCCTGGAAATACCCTTCAGATAGCAGTATCATGGTTGTATGTAAAGTACTGTACATGCCTGGGAATACCCTTCAGATAGCAGTATCATGGTTGTATGTAAAGTACTGTACATGCTTGGGAATACCCTTCAGATAGCAGTATCATGGTTGTATGTAAAGTACTGTACATGCCTGGGAATACCCTTCAGATAGCAGTATCATGGTTGTATGTAAAGTGCTGTACATGACTGGGAAGACCTTTCAGATAGCAGTATCATGGTTGTATGTAACGTACTGTACATACCTGGGACTACCCTTCAGATAGCAGTATCATGGTTGTATGTAAAGTACTGTACATGCCTGGGAATACCCTTCAGATAAAAGTATCATGGTTGTATGTAAAGTACTGTACATTCCTGAGAATACCATTCAGATAGCAGTATCATGGTTTTATGTAAAGTACTGTACATGCCTGGGATTACCCTTCAGATAGCGGTATCATGGTTGTATGTAAAGTACTGTACATGCCTGGGAATACCCTTCAGATAGCAGTATCATGGTTGTATGTAAAGTACTGTACATGCCTGGGAATACCCTTCAGATAGCAGTATCATGGTTGTATGTAAAGTACTGTACATGCCTGGGAATACGCTTCAGATAGCAGTATCATGGTTGTATGTAAAGTACTGTACATGTCTGGGAATACCCTTCAGATAGCAGTATCATGGTTGTATGTAAAGTACTGTACATGCCTGGGAATACCCTTCAGATAGCAGTATCATGGTTGTATGTAAAGTACTGTACATGCCTGGGAATACCCTTCAGATAGCAGTATCATGGTATATATGTAAAGTACTGTACATGCCTGGGAATACCCTTCAGATAGCAGTATCATGGTTGTATGTAAAGTACTGTACATGCCTGGGAATACCCTTCAAATAGCAGTATCATGGTTGTATGTAAAGTACTGTACATGCCGGGAATACCCTTCAGATAGCAGTATCATGGTTGTATGTAAAGTACTGTACATGCCTGGGAATACCCTTCATATAGCAGTATCATGGTTGTATGTAAAGTATTGTACAGCCTGGGAATACCCTTCAGATAGCAGTATCATGGTTGTATGTAAAGTACTGTACATGCCTGGGAATACCCTTCATTTGGCAGTATCATGGTTGTATGTAAAGTATTGTACATGCCTGGGAATACCCTTCATATAGCAGTATCATGGTTGTATGTGCAGTACTGTACATGCCTGGGATTAACCTTCAGATAGCAGTATCATGTTTGCATTTAAAGTACTGTACATGCCTGGGAATACCCTTCAGATAGCAGTATCATGGTTGTATGTAAAGTACTGTACATGCCTGGGAATACCCTTCAGATAGCAGTATCATGGTATTTATATAAAGTACTGTACATGCCTGGGAATACCCTTCAGATAGCAGTATCATGGTATATATGTAAAGTACTGTACATGCCTGGGAATACCCTTCAGATAGCAGTATCATGGTTGTATGTAAAGTACTGTACATGCCTGGGAATACCCTTCATATAGCAGTATCATGGTCTATATGTAAAGTACTGTACATGCCTGGGAATAACCTTCAGATAGCAGTATCATGGTATATATGTAAAGTACTGTACATTCCTGAGAATACCATTCAGATAGCAGTATCATGGTTTTATGTAAAGAACTGTACATGCCTGGGATTACCCTTCAGATAGCGGTATCATGGTTGTATGTAAAGTACTGTACATGCCTGGGAATACCCTTCAGATAGCAGTATCATGGTTGTATGTAAAGTACTGTACATGCCTGGGAATACCCTTCAGATAGCAGTATCATGGTTGTATGTAAAGTACTGTACATGCCTGGGAATACGCTTCAGATAGCAGTATCATGGTTGTATGTAAAGTACTGTACATGTCTGGGAATACCCTTCAGATAGCAGTATCATGGTTGTATGTAAAGTACTGTACATGCCTGGGAATACCCTTCAGATAGCAGTATCATGGTTGTATGTAAAGTACTGTACATGCCTGGGAATACCCTTCAGATAGCAGTATCATGGTATATATGTAAAGTACTGTACATGCCTGGGAATACCCTTCAGATAGCAGTATCATGGTTGTATGTAAAGTACTGTACATGCCTGGGAATACCCTTCAAATAGCAGTATCATGGTTGTATGTAAAGTACTGTACATGCCGGGAATACCCTTCAGATAGCAGTATCATGGTTGTATGTAAAGTACTGTACATGCCTGGGAATACCCTTCATATAGCAGTATCATGGTTGTATGTAAAGTATTGTACAGCCTGGGAATACCCTTCAGATAGCAGTATCATGGTTGTATGTAAAGTACTGTACATGCCTGGGAATATCCTTCAGATAGCAGTATCATGGTTGTATGTAAAGTACTGTACATGCCTGGGAATACCCTTCATTTGGCAGTATCATGGTTGTATGTAAAGTATTGTACATGCCTGGGAATACCCTTCATATAGCAGTATCATGGTTGTATGTGCAGTACTGTACATGCCTGGGATTAACCTTCAGATAGCAGTATCATGGTTGCATTTAAAGTACTGTACATGCCTGGGAATACCCTTCAGATAGCAGTATCATGGTTGTATGTAAAGTACTGTACATGCCTGGGAATACCCTTCAGATAGCAGTATCATGGTATTTATATAAAGTACTGTACATGCCTGGGAATACCCTTCAGATAGCAGTATCATGGTATATATGTAAAGTACTGTACATGCCTGGGAATACCCTTCAGATAGCAGTATCATGGTTGTATGTAAAGTACTGTACATGCCTGGGAATACCCTTCATATAGCAGTATCATGGTCTATATGTAAAGTACTGTACATGCCTGGGAATACCCTTCAGATAGCAGTATCATGGTATATATGTAAAGTACTGTACATGCCTGGCAATACCCTTCAGATAGCAGTATCATGGTTGTATGTAAAGTACTGTACATGCCTGGGAATACCCTTCAGATAGCAGTATCATGGTTGTATGTAAAGTACTGTACATGCCTGGGAATACCCTTCAGATAGCAGTATCATGGTTGTATGTAAAGTACTGTACATGTCTGGGAATACCCTTCAGATAGCAGTATCATGGTTGTATGTAAAGTACTGTACATGCCGGGAATACCCTTCAGATAGCAGTATCATGGTTGTATGTAAAGTACTGTACATGCCTGAGAATACCCTTCATATAGCAGTATCATGGTTGTATGTAAAGTATTGTACATGCCTGGGAATACCCTTCAGATAGCAGTATCATGGTTGTATGTAAAGTACTGTACATGCCTGGGAATATCCTTCAGATAGCAGTATCATGGTTGTATGTAAAGTACTGTACATGCCTGGGAATACCCTTCATATAGCAGTATCATGGTTGTATGTAAAGTATTGTACATGCCTGGGAATACCCTTCATATAGCAGTATCATGGTTGTATGTAAGGTATTGTACATGCCTGGGAATACCCTTCAGAGAGCAGTATCATGGTTATATGTAAAGTACTGTACATGCCTGGGAATACCCTCCAGATAGCAGTATCATGGTTGTATTTAAAGTACTGTACATGCCTGGGAATACCCTTCAGATAGCAGTATCATGGTTGTATGTAAAGTACTGTACATGCCTGGGAATACCCTTCAGATAGCAGTATCA